>NW_018164472.1:51820-86420 GCF_001263595.1 Phalaenopsis equestris | reverse complement strand
TATATATATATATATATATATATCTTTGAGAAAATAGAATATGTATGGGAAGAGCCTAAACGTTAAATATCTAAAAATGATCATCCCCTTATAACAAAACACTCTAGCAGTGGCACTCTTTGAATAATGTTATCCATCATATGATGCAAAGCAAGAGAGTACGTTGTTAAACCTAGAACCTGCATACAAATTTAGTAAGATAGAATTTCATATGCAAAAAATAATATTACAACATTAGGCACATAAGAAGAGCAAAAAAGATGAACATTGATGCACCAAGATGTTTAGAATGAAGAAAAATGCATTGCCACCTTGATCAATATCTTTCTGCAAAGTCCGAAATTCAGCTAAACTTGAATTGTAACACCCTTCTGATAAAGAAGAATATACAAGTATGTTGAGCAGGATATATGTACACAGTGGCTCTAAGTTTTCACCAAGATCATCTTCAAATTTATCAGATTTTAGTCAACCAACAGCTACCATGTACACCGAGGAATCTTTGGCTTTGAACATTGAAAATATTTAGTAAATAATAAGAATATCAATATCTTTTTTAATGTAAAATGTCATTAACTAACCAATCATTCATGTGAATTGATCATAACTTAATATTTAACCTCTACAAAATTTGTATTCTGATGAAGGGTAAGATCACCATTGCTTGCGTGAACAAATGTAGAATGATAGTTAAACACATAGCTCTATATGAGGACAACATGCTATTTTCAAATGCATTCATTCATGTTTTCTAATTTCCATCCTACAATTCACTTCTTGTTTACAAACTTACTTGTGTTTATAACAAGAAAAAACATAAGAGATATTATTCTATGATACCACATTCTATCACTTGATTATTTAAGCATCCAACACCAAAGTTATGAAGAAAAAAAAAATGCTTGAGTGAAACAAGATAAGATTCATTTCCTATCTTTTTTGCTCAAGAGCTAACACGTCAAAAGTCTTTCTTTGATTCATGCTTTGATTTCTCTTTGATCCATCTTTGTTTTCTCTTTTGCCTTCATAACTCTAGTATTGGATGTTCCAATACCAAACCATAAGCAATTCACATAAATGATTGGTTAGCGAATGTCATTCTACTAAAGAAAAGATACTGATATTGGTATTTTTTATGGCTACTTTCAATGATGAAACCCTTTGGTTTCTTGATGCATGCCATAGCTATCAATGGGCTAAAATTTGATAAGTGTTAATATGATCTCAGTGGCAGAACTAAGGGGCATTGTGCAAGTATATTATCCTCAACATACTAGTATATTCCTCTTTATCAGAAGGGTGTTAAGACTTCAAGTTGAGTTGAATTCTAGACTTAGCAAAAATGTGTTGATCAAGGTGACAATGATTTATTATTAACATCCAAGTTCATTGATGTTCATCTTTCACTTTAATGGGTGCCTCATTGTGGAATATTTTTTTTTTTGCATGTGTTTTTCTCTCTCTACATTTACATGCAAGTTTCAGGTTCAACAACGTACCCTCTTGCTTCATATTATATGATAGATATACCTGTTGAAAGAGAGACACAACTGGAATGCTTTTTCAAAAGGGATGATGCTTTTAGGAATTCAAGATTTAAAATCATATGTGCTCTCATGTGTTGAATTTTCTTACTTTTATGTTTTTATAGGTTTTGCCTATTTTCAAACATTGAAGACATAAAATAAAGGCAATGAAGATGAGTCTAATCATCCAATTAGGTAACTTAATGGAGTGCTCCCATGCCAACTCAGTCACATGCTCCCATGTACTAATGTCAAATTCATCCTTGTATGCATGGTTTTCAAAATCAGACTGGACCAGCCAAGCTGACCGATTCAGCACCAGTTTGTTCCATGCAAATAACTGGTCGAGAACAACCAGTTCAACCTGAAAACCAAAAAACTGTTTCAATTTATACGAACCACAAGAGACGTCCAACGATAGGGTGGCTTTGGTGGAGGCGGAAAGGAGGTGGTCAAGGGCAAAAAAGAAGCAGAGCTCAAGCGCATGACACTAAAGGGGGTGGGAAGATGATGGATTTATAAGGGAGCTGATGCAAGCTTACTGGAGAGGAATAGATGGGAAATAAAGGAGAGAAGAGGTGACATAAAGAGGTTGCTCAATCCATTGTGCCGACAGGTTGCTCAATCATGCTTTCATGTTTCAGCAATTGCTTCATTGAGGCCTTTCCGGCCTTAGTGTATGTTAAACTCTGCTCAATCCTGCTTTCATGTCTTTTTGCCCCCAAGTTTCATTTTTTATTCAGCTCACCATAAAATTAGATGACTTTCTCTATCTTGCAGATCTCAAAAGTGTATTTAATTTTTTAGTACTCTCATTCTTTCTTTTAAGAACTTTCCATGGGTGTTCTCAGTTGTGTGGGGCGCTTTGATGTGTTCCTGCTATTTATCAATTGGCTTCGCAATCACTTTCTTCCAACAGCTGTGATCATTCAAAAATCTTATTCCCATTTTCATAAAACATCGCAGGTCAATTCCTTTGGCGCATTATAATCAATAGGATGTAGAGTTCAATATATTAAATAAAACATTCTCTCTAGAAGTGAAAGTCGGGTCATTGTAACTGTAATATTCTTCGGTATTATCCGACAACAAATGAGATTTAAGTTATTAGGATTTAGTGAATCTCGTAAATCCAGATTTACTAAATCCTATTTTCAGATTTACTAAATTCAAATTTACTAAATCTTACATTCTCTCAAGAAATGAAAGTTGGGTCATTGCATTCTTCGGTATTGTCTGACAACAAATGAGATTTAAGTTATTAGGCTTTAGTATATCCCGTAAATCCAGATTTACTAAATCATGAATAGGTTAAATCCTAAAAATTTGGTGGCAATCAATTTGTTAAACCCCAAAAATTTACACTGCAAACTTATATCGGCTAGTTCACGAGATTCAGTAAATCTAGGATTTACAACTGAAATCTAGATTTTATCAAATCTGCGGCTTTATTTTGTCCAAAATGACCGTTTGACAAGATTTATGGGATTTACAGCTCAAGACTGGGGCTAAATCCGTCGCCAAACAACCTCCTAAGGAAAAATTTAAGCTAAAAAGCTTTTTGAAACAAGTCATGACGTCTTATTTTTCTTTACAAGGATGGAAACATATGTAAATATGCCAGCAACATCTGTTTTTAGATAAGTGAACCTAAAGAATGAGCTTAGTACTATTGCAATTTACACTATAATGAAATCAAGCATCAAGTCGAAGGCATCTTTAAGAAGCCATGACAGTCATGGAATGATTAATACTGTTAGAAATTCTTAATATGTTTTAATATTTTATTTTTTCTTAACGTATTCAATTTTATATTAGAAGTAAATATACCGCATCTATATTTTTTTAATTTTTATAATTATATTACGCAGCAATACATCTAATTAAAGTAAAATTTATATTTTAATGCAGTAAATTGCTAAGATAAAACTAAGTATTTCAGGCTACAATGTTCTAATTGTTTTTCTTTTTTGTTTCAATGTTCTAATTGTTGCTTGCATGTTTACTTACTAACTAATATGATGTCAAGTATTGTTTTAGAGAACTTTTTATTGAATTAAAATTTAAATTTTCTTTAATAATTCTATAGTTTCATTCACCACCAAACATTCATTTTTTTAGATGGTGTTTTATATATGCTTTACATTTGATTGTTCTAATATCCTTATGGATAATGTTACATAATATTAGGAAGAGGTAAGTCTATTGGAAATTAAGTGACTAGGATGAGATTTGTTGTATGTGGTCTTTTATTTTAATTTTAACTTTGTTCACATGAGGACTGAAACTTAGGGTCTATTTGTGGTGGTTGCAACTTTTTAAAAAGGTGGTTTTAAGGATATATAGTTGAGAAAGCAACTTTATAGAAGGATGCAATAAGAATTATAAATATATAGTTTTTCTAAAAAAATGAGGCATCAGCATTCTTATAGTCAAATATTTTAACATTTCAGGTTGAAAAAGCTGCTTCCACACAAAAAAATTTTAAAAAGCAAAATAAAAGCAGCTCCCCAAATAAAGTTTTGATGGTAGTCTAAAATTCAAAGCAAACAGAAAATCATCTCAAACAAACTAGACCCTTAAAATTACCATTTAATAGCTGGAGAAATATGATTATTCATTGAACTGCAATGCTTATTCCTTTGTTATGTCTTCTTTCCACACCTATATTTTTGTCTTCATTATTTCTTTTCCACGACATCCTCCCCGACCCCTCACACTCTCATAACCCATAAAAAGCCCTTCTCAAAACCTCTCACCACTTACAACAATGTCAACTCCTCCTACTCAATGCAACTCTTTTAATAATAGAAACTACTTCACCATCATCGTTTCCACCTTCATGATGCTCATTGTTAATTTCATTGTACTATACTCTTATAGTTGTCTGCCTATGAAGTTTTCATGGAAATGCTTGACATATTGGATCTGTTGAGAAACATCGACTACTATAGAATTGATACCAATGAGTCCAAGCCCATCCAAAAAAAAATAGTAATAATAAATAAAGGTGGGCTTGGACTCATTGGTATCATTTCTACAACAAATGATGGTTCTCTGTTGATCCAACATGAGCATTGCCACAAAGACTCTATAGGCAGACATAAATAAGGGTATAGTACAAGGACAAAAATAATGAGTATCATGAAGATGGTGGCAATGACGATGGTGAATTTATTGGTAATGTTAAGAGATTTAAATTGAGTGGGAGAAGAAGATGACACTGTTGTGGAAGATGATGCCTTCCCCTTCTTCAATCACGCAAATCCCTCATATCTTATTGCCTTTGCTCCTTATATAAGGGTGCCAAGAGTAAGGGCTTCATGTGCCCTTCCCCCCATCACAACCGACCATCCTCCAGAGCTTTCAAGCCTCCCTCTTCGGTCCTCCCTTTCTTCTGCTAATACCCAAGCTATTAGCCCTCATCTTCTCCATTTTGGATCATAAGCTGTCAATAGCAAACCCTTCATCCACTTATTTAACAAGAGATAGTCTCCCTCATAGTTCTTCTTCTTCTACTTGACTAGAGCCATCAACATCTACATGCATTTGCCTTTTTTTCTTATTTATGTTGAATTTTTTTTAAATATTGTAAATTATTAACCATCTCCATGCAAATGTGTAAGATAAATTTGGTTTCATATGTGGGAGTTGTTTTTCTTTGTAATTTTCCTTATTGATGTTGGATTAGGTTAGTTGAAGTTACATTTAGGTATTATTCATACTGCATCTAATACTAGTATTTTAAAATTATAGAAATCATTTGTATAGTGGCATTTAACTTAATTATGTCTTAACCTAGCTTGTTTAAAATTAAATAATAACCTTTAATATGTTCACTTAAACTTGAATGGAATATGCCTTGTGATTATTTGTTGGATTATTTCATATGATTTTAGAAATTAAACAATGATTCTTATTTGTAGAACCTTTGAGTTGAGTTTCATTTCACATTTTTGGTAGAAACCTTAATAGAATTGGAGATTTATATCTCATATTTTGTTAGAAATAATTGTTATTTATTAAAGGATAAACGTATCTTCTATGATGAGGCATTGTCCTTGATTTTTTATTAGATTTTTGGATATGTATAAGTTACCTTCATGTCATTAGTATTTTAGTTCTTATTATGGAAATGCAAGTTTATCTCCTTTTTTGTTAATTATAAAATAGTAATTGGCCTTAACATTTTTGTCATGATTTATTGCTACATCATTTTCTACATGTTGAATTAATTCATATAATTGCAATATCTACCTTTTATGTCCATTACCTCTATCAAATGAAATATGAATTATTCTTGAAATTCACAATTTGTCATGCAAATACTATTGGTCATACTGATGGTAACACACTTCCTAACTATTTGAGGGTGATAAGTGAAATATCTATATTTGTTATAATAAAATGCATAATATTAAACTATTGTATAATGGTTAGCCTATTACCATGGCCTCAGAGAATTATAGGGCTTCGAGGGGCTTGGTCTCCATTTTCCTTTATTCAAATATTATCAAATAATATATGACTAATGAGTCATATGTAGACATGTAAGTGTTTATCTAATGTGGTGGCAAATAATGTTAGCACAAAGACTCAAGCTTATAATTGTTTGTCCATATAATCATAAGCTGAAAGCTATTGAGGCTTTCTTAAAATACATGATACCCTCCCACTCATGCAGTAATATTTCAAATTTTATAATTAAATGACAACAATTATACTAATATAACAGTTGCTCATGGTTTTTTTATTATTCAAATTTCAAGCACTAATGTATTGAAATTTATTCTTTAATAGATAGTAATTAATTGTTATGTTTAAATTGGCAAACTCTCTTTTACTTGTTAATTAACCCTAGAACCATGAGCTTAGAAAGCCATTGGCCTAGGTGGTATATTACAGGAACTCCTTCCTATTACTAGAGCCTAATCCAAAAAATCAGGAAGATGAACGGGAAGTGCATAAAGGTCGGGGAGCAAATGAGCCCACGCTCGTTTGTGTTCGGCTCGTAAAAAAAATATTTTTGTACGTATTCGGCTTGTTTGCTTAACTAGCTAAACACAAGCTATTTGCGAACAATGAACAGTTTTGACATCCCTAGTCACACAGCCATAGAAGTTTAAGGATGTGATTATTAAATCTTATTATTTATATTAAAATAATTATTTAACTAAAATTTAATATATTTTATTCTTATTTTTAATTAATAATTTTAAATGAATATAAATCTTTGTAACCTCGTAGTCAATTAAATTTATAATTTAATTATTTCAAGTCAAAAAAAGTCGAACACCAACAAATAAATCATTGTTCGTGTTTGGCTCATTTATATATCAAGCGCAAAAGAAAAAAAAAATGTTTATGCTCTGCTCATCTGCTTAGTGAACGGATCAAACACGGACTACTTAACGAGCTAAACAGTAGCCGTTCCTGAACAATAAGGTTTGAACAGCCCCATATAAAGGGCTAGTTGCATGATAAATGTTTTGACTCCTGCTCTTTATGCATCTCTCTTTGGCGAGATTTATTGAACCATGGTTGTTGGCATTATTGTAATGATACTGTAGCTTAATAAAATAATAATAATAATAATAATTTACGACATCACATTTAGAAAACATTTTAACATAATAAGCAATATTTATCAATATTATTTGATATAGACATACATTAAACTTATATTTTTGTAAATATAGATATACATTAAACTTCAAATCTACATGCTCCATGTAGATTTGAAGTTTTGGTTTTGCCTTTTTATGCACTTCCATTAATAACATTTTTCTTGCAGACTACTTGTAAAACATGAGATTGAGAATTGAGACAATGATGATGAATATTTTTGCATGGATTTTTGTTAATAGAAATGTCTCGTAAGGTAGTCTTAATTTTTTCTTAAGCAGTTGCTTAATTTTGCAAAATCTTTTCTCCGTTTTAATTATTTAATTTTGCAAATTAGGTTTCCATCATGCATGATAAAAATATGTTAGACTGAATCTCTCAGAGGAATGTCCCGTAGCCAGGACGATCCATGGAGCAGACAATTGGGCGACTCGTAGCTGGACGGCTCGCAACCTGGACAACCTGCAGTCTAGACGACCCGGCTAGGCCTGGATAACAAATAACCGGCCGAACTAACCGTACCAACCTGAAGCCAATTAAGCTTTTAATCAATCGCGCCAAAAAGCAGATGAACAGTTAGTTCATACATGTAAAATATCATAAATACCAATGTAATGCCCCCATTAATACAAAGACAAACATTTAACTTCAGATATTATACCCTCTTCCATATAAATAAGGGATCATTATGAATAAAATAGGTTTGAGAAGCCAAGGAAGACCCCAATTTCTCCTAAATCACTGTTCATTACTGTGCACCTCTCTTTGTCACACACACACATGTTGTGCTCTATTCCTTGGGTGTGGTTCCCGGACAAATCAGAATTCAACACATTCATATTTAAATTATATGCATGCTATAGTACAGATATATGAGATCCAAATCTGCCTTTGATCATAATTCTAAGTCCGAACAACAACCATAGTTATCAGATAGTTCAGCAACCTACAAATACACATTGGCATGAACTGCACTTATTTCTAAGAAAGAGCAGTGAAACAACAAGCCAGCAATAATGTGGCTTGAAAAGATGCATTGTATGATAACCCAACAACAATAATAACACGAAAAGGCATAAAAAAATACAAATTACGAATGTTAAAATCTTGAAGGGACCAAAGATAGGATGTGGAAAACCGCTTTTAAGAAACACCAATACCATACTCAATACAATTAAATTTCCTTGAGAAATTAATGCTAAGACTAATTAGCACATTTGCTAATGCCTTTTTAGTGTTATTTTTGTAGTTGGGTTATCCTACAATGCACATGTCAAAGGCACATTATTGCTTGTTTGCTCTCACATTGTTCTTTCTTTGAAAAAAAGTGTATTTCATGCCAATGTACATTTTGAGATCATTGGACTACCTAATAACAATTGATTTTGTTAGGCCTCAATTAAGAATCAGAGACAATGAGAAATTGGTCCTTATATACCTGCACTTCTAATCCCTTCTACATGATTTTTTTCTTCTTATTTCTTCTAAGACGACGCCCTCCTCAACCACTCATAAGTTATCATAACCTATAAAAAAATTATCTCCCATCACCACTCAGATAAATGGCATCTCCTCCTCCCACCCCACTCAACTCTTCTAGCATTACTTCATCAAACTCACTGTTATTTTCAAGTTGTAAAGATTGTTTTAGTAATGTTTGCTCGACACCAGAATCACTAGCTTCCACATGAATCACATGTTACTACCCTATATAATACCATAGCAGAGTATAATATGGTAAAGATAAAGAATATAGACACTTGGTGAATCCAATCACCTCATTGATTTTTTGACATGTAATAGACATCAATCAATGAAAAGTGAAATTCTCATCAATCTCGTTTGAAATGATTACAATCACTGAATGAGATAAACAAATAAACGTTCACACCAAATTCAAAACCATGTGGATATATAAGCACAAATATTTTTAATAATCATCCAAACAGTAAAGAGTTAAGTATTGGTTGAATAGACATTGTGCATGGGACAATATAATACAAGGAATCGGCACTCTGTTTCTCATTTCAAGTACTACACATGTGTACAAACTTACATTTTCCTCAAATTATCTAACCTTGCCTGTAGCTCACTATCAATTCCACCATCGTCAGCTGCAGCTGACTCGGCCTGAGCAACCTTAGTGTTTGCTGCTGGTTTGGCCACAGCAGATGTAGGCGCCTTGACAAGCTGCTCATAGACAAAGAAATACATGTCAAAACCTAATATTAGTTCAAACAAATCGAGAAACATAACAGATTTTTGGAGTATGTATATAGATATATATGAGTACCTCAGAATTGATGTCTATTCCAATTTCATCAAGGACTTGGCTGACAAGTTCTTCGGTTTCTTCCTCTTCTTCATCTCCTTCAAGAGCATCATCTATTGCATCACCCATGACCTCAGAGACCATCTCCATCCTCTCATTTTGCTGCTCAAACTCCATCATTATCCTCTGTAGTGCAGGTAAGTTCATTTGCCTGTTCATCTGTCTCATTGCCTTGGTAACACCCTTCATGGCCTCACCCATGGCTTGTGTTGACTTCAAGGTCTATAACAAAATCATAAATTTGCATCAGCTGCTTTTCATCAGAGCAAACAATATTATTAATTCATGGTTCACACTGGGTTTTGACCAATCAGCTTTAGTACATAAAAAAACACACAATCAATAACAGCAACTTCATTTAGACAGCTCACAGAGGGACAAGATAAGTATTTATGTGCATGCTTGTCTGATGAGGCCCAAAATCAGAACCCCCACAAGTGCATCACAAATTTAAGTTAAACATTCAGCAGAAAAAGCATAAAATTGATGCAGCCAAATGACTGCTCCAGCACAAAGGTTCTGAAGTACGGCCCTTAATTCATATATGGAAGAAAGATGAAGAGATCATGTAAGAAATTGTTAAAAGAACTAAGCTTTGCAATTGGTTTTAAGAAGAAATATTCCCAGTCTTATACAATGGATATACCTGGATAATATCATTTATTCAATATTTAAAATATTGAGCAAAGATCTAAATTACAAGAAATATATTTCATAAAACCAAAATCCAAAAAAATGATGACTCCAGCCAAATTACAAATATTTAGAAAAGAAATATGACAGGCTTCACCATAATAATTTGTTGCATCAAAGTGCAAATCAAAGAAAGCTTACACTTACATCAACGAATTTACTACGTAAGAGACAGACGTTCAAATGCAGCATAAAATTTTGGTCGCACACATAAGAAACATGAATAAGAATATTAAGGAGAAGCAACACACAAGCAAGGTTAGATGGTAATTCCTCAAACGTAGGACACAACAGACCTTATGTATATGGAAATATACATATTAAAAAGTTAATAGTATATGACTCAAAAGAAGTAACATACTTATGATAATATAATGTTAAGTATGGCAATAATGTCCTAGGAAGAAACAGCTATTAAGAGCAGGTACTAATTAGAAAAATCAGATAAAGATTCCAAGGGCTCATTTGATTCATGTAAATAAATGTTTTTGGAAATGATGCTTTAGTTTTCAGGCATTTGCATTTGTTGAGAAAATTAGGGCGAAGAAAAACAGTAATCGACACAAATTCAGAAGAACACAAAGATTTAACGAGGTTCAGCAAAGATGCATTCGTCCTCGGGAGCAAAGCAACGAGTTCTTTCACTATTCAGAAAAGAGAATACAGAATAGAGGGATATCTCCTGGGTTTACTAACAGACCTACTTATAACCCCAGAATTAAATCCTAAGTACAATACATAATTACAACATTACCCTTGTACCGTACCGCGGGATTTTGCCCCGCACCCCCAACCCACGTAACTTCCCGATTTGGACAGATTCTTCCGCTCCGCTCCGCTCCGCTTCGATCTAGCGTCGGTCCCTATATGATATATGAGTCATACCATAAAAAATCTTCACCTTGGCGAATATCCAGCCCCTTAGGAGAAAAGATACCTGGGAGTTACACCTGCACCACTGTGGGTTGGGCCACCATGCTTCTCTAGCAACTGCAAACATTCAACAAGTCCAAGCAATGCAAGAACTTGTTGATAGTAACTGGCTTGGTCAACATATCAGCTGCATTCTCATCAGTATGAACCTTCTGCAACAGTATCTCACCAGAAGTAATCAACTCTCTGATCTTGTGATACCTGACATCAATGTGTTTGGTTCTCGCATGGTACACCTGGTTCTTAGCCAGATAAATAGCACTCTGACTGTCACAATGCAACTGAACTCCACCTTGCTCAATGCCCAGTTCCTTTACTAGCCCAGCAAGCCATAAGGCTTCTTTAGCAGCTTCAGCTACTGTCATGTACTCAGCTTCAGTTTTAGATAATGTCACAATAGACTGAATTGTTGATTTCCAACATATAGGCCCACAACCAAGAGTAAACACATAACCAGTTGTAGACCTTCTGTCATCCAAATCACCCGCATAGTCTGAAAATCCACTTGACTGCTTCACAATATCTTCTTTAAGGTTTAGCCATGTATTTGCAGACTTGACTAACAGTATGAGCCACTGCACTGACATATGAAACCTTTGTCATGTCTTCGATTTCTGTATCTGTCTTAGGACACTGTTCTGAAGAAAGCTTAAAATGATTTGCCAAAGAAGTGCTTATAGATTTTGCTTTGCTCAGTTCAAACATTTCCAGCACTTTCTCAACATAGCCTCGTTGAAATAAACATAATCGTCTTGAGTCTCGTCTTGAGCCTCTGAATCGTCTTGAGTCTTTGTCTCGATGAATCTTCATTCCAAGAATCTTCTTCGTAGGACCCAAGTCTTTCATGTCAAACTCCTGACTCAATAAAGCTTTCAAACCACGGATATCATTCATATTTTTTGCAGCAATCAGTATATCATCAACATACAATAACAGAAAAATAATAGAACCATCATCAAGACTCTTCACATAAACACAACAATCATACCCACATTGCCTGTAGCCAATCTGAATCATGTAGGAGTCAAACCGCTTGTACCATTGTCTTGGAGACTGTTTCAACCCATACAGCGATTTCTTTAACCTGCAAACCAGATGCTCCTGTTCAGGTTGAGTGAACCATTCTGGTTGCTCTATGTAAATTTGCTCCTCCAGATCACCATGCAAAAAAACACTTTTAACATTCATCTGCTCCAAATGTAAATCTCAAATGACTACTAATGCAAGCACTGCCCTGATTGAAGTATGTCTGACCACAGAAGAAAAAATTTCATCATAATCTATCCCCTTCTGCTGTGAAAATTCCTTTGCAACCAGTCGAGCCTTGAACTTTTCCCCTTCTTTTTCTGATACTGTTGGTTTCCTTTTGTAGACCCATTTGCACCCAATAGTCTTCTTTCCCTCTGGAAGTTGATGTGCGATTTTTCTGCGATTTTTCTGCAAAGATTTCATCTCTTCAACTATTGCACCAATTCATTTTTCTTTCTCATGGCTGGTGATAGCTCCTTGAAAAGTGGATGGATCATCATTGCTGATGAGAAGTGCACAAGAGACCAAGTCTTCATAACACAATCTACTAGGAGGTCTTACATTGGTGTGTCTTTGTCTATCTCTGTCTAGATTATAATTTTGCAGATCATCTGGAATAGAATCACTAGGTGTTGGATTTGAATTTTCACCTCTCAGAAGCTACTGGCTGTTGTTCTAAATTCATCTGCACTGCATTTGAACTGGAACTCTTCTCTGATACTTTATCTTGATTCTGCTGTAGCATAAATTGCTAATCAAAAACTGCATCTCTGCTGATCACCATCTTCTTTGCAATCAGGTCCCAAAACTTGTATCATTTCACACATTTCTTATAGCCCTGAAAGATGCACTTTTTAGATTTTGCATCAAATTTTGATCTTTCATCTCCAGGTACATGCACATAAGCAGGACAACCAAAAATCTGTAAATGATCGAATTTAACTGGATCATCTGCCCATACCTCTTCTGCGACATTGCCACCCACTGATGCTCGAGGTGATATATTGATGAGATAGCATGTCATATTCACAGCCACTGCCCAGAAACTCTTAGAAAGCCCTGCATTCAGTCTCAAGCACCTTGCCCTTTTAGTTAAGGACCTATTCATCCTTTCTACTACACCATTCTGCTGTGGTGTCTTGCGCACTGAAAAATATATTTGAATCCCATGCTCCTCACAGAACTTCTAAAACTGCAAATTTGTGTACTCAGTGCCATTATAAGATCTCAAATACTTGATATTTCTACCAGTTTGGTTCTCCACCTCAACTTTCCCCCGCTTGAACTTAGAGAAAACTTCAGATTTCTGCTTCAAGAAGTACACCCAAACTTTCTTTGAGAAATCATAAATAAAGGTAACGAAATACTAAGATCCTCTCAATGACAACTCCTTAGTAGGGTCTCATACATCAGAATGCACATAATCAAGAATCCCTTCAGCTTTGTGTTTTCCAGTCATAAAACTGACTCTAGTCTATTTTCCAAGAATACAGAACTTACAAAGATCGAGCTTGCAGCTTTTAACACCATGCAACAAATTTCTTCTATGCAATTCGGTCATCCCACGTTCACTGAGATGACCCAGACGCATATGTCATAGCTTTGTACTATCGTCATCTGACTCCACAGAATGAACTCCACCTACAAATGTACTCCCCAACAGTTTGTAGATATTGTCTGCAGTTAACTTTCCTTTCATCACCGTCAGCGCACTCTTAACAATTCTAATGATTTCCCTATCATCATCTGCCTTAGGAATAAAATCATTTTTGTGTAGAGTGCCCAAGGATGCCCAAAGAAACCAGATTCTTCTTCAAATCTGAAATATGTCTGACATCACATAACGTTCTAACTGTGTCATCATACATCTGAATTCCGACTTCACCAATACCAACAGTATTGCAACATCTATCATCTCCCAAATAGACTGAGCTCGAATTAAATAACTTGTATGAAGTAAACCACTCTACATTATGTGTTATGTGATAAGAACACCCTGAATCAAGAATTCATGCATCCGTGATCTAAGTTGATGAAACTGAGAGCATATCGCCATCACTACAATCTGAATTATCATTCTGCAACACATTTATAGACTTCGATGAAGTATCACTTTTCTCTCCAATCTACTTCTTCAGCTTTGGACAATCTCTCTTCATATGATCTGGCTCCTTGCAACTGTAGCAATGAATTGTCTTTTTGCCTTTGGACTTGGATCTGTTTCAGAACGCTCCTCTTTCTTCCTTCCACGATCCTGCTTACCCTTAACATATAAACTATCGTCGTGAGAGCTTTCCCCTGCATTGCATTCTGCTTCCGTGTGAGCCAACAATGCTGCAGTAATCTCATCAACTTTGATAGTCTCTTTCTCATATGTCAGAGTAGTTACCAGGTGTTCATAAGAAGAAGACAGTGAACACAATAAAATCATTGTTCGATCTTCATCCTTAATACTCACATCAAACTGTGATAAATCGGTAATTATTTGATTAAAGTCACTCACGTGTTGTGCCAGATCAAAGTCTTCCTGCATCTTCAATCCATACAGCTTTTGCTTCAGATACAACTTGTTCGTCAGAGATTTTGCCATAAACTGAGTTTCCAATTTCTTCCAAACTTCTTCTGGAGATTTCAGATAGATTCATCACGTGATACATAACCATCACGTGATACATAACCTCATCTGTCAGACATAGACGTATTGTCGCTGCCGCTCGTTGTTGCAATTTTTCTCAATCTTCATCATCCATGACATCTGGTTTCGTTGCCCTTAGGGCCTTCAAGATTCTCTGTTGCGCCAACAGATCTTTTACCCTGACTTGCCATAATCCGAAGTTACCAGTTCCCTCGAACTTCACCATCTCGAATTTCGCACCAGAAATTGTCATTTGAAAATTGTTCTTGCAACGAATTTTTTCTGAAAAATTCATTTAGATCTTTCCTCTGTTCCCCTGTCTTTTCTGCGTCTTCTAAGAAAATTTGAAAAATATATCTTCCAAATTTTCTTCTCTGCAAGCAAAGTAATAAAATCGGAATTAAATTTTCTAATTTCCTTCCAATTTTTATTCTGCCTCTAGCAAAGAAAAGAAATTGGAGCTTCCAATTTTAGCCTCCAATTCCTTCCAATTCGCCAATTCCTTTCTATTATTATTCTCCTGTGGCAAAGGAAATTTTTAAAGTTGTCTGCCAATTCTTCTCCCAGCCAAGATTCTCTCCAGCAAGAGAAATTCAGAACTTGCCAAAGGTCCTTCCGATTTTAGGAAATCAAGTCAGGCTGCTCTCCGTGATTCTCGCCTTTGATTCCCTTTCTCCTGCCAAATTCAGAACTTCCCCTTTCTCCTGCCAAATTCTCGCCTCTTGCTATCTTCTGCTTTGACAAGTGAAATTCGGATCGCTGTAGAGGAGACAACTCGTGCCGCAACAAAGGAAAAGAAAGAAATCTTCCGCCTAGAGAAAATCGGACTCCCAGCAGCAACGGAAATTTCGCAAGCGATCCAGAAATTGCGTCTCCCCGGAAATTGCGCCTCAGCACCGACCTTCCACCGGTTTCTCCTTCCGCCCAGCAGCCTTCTGCATCGAACGGCGACAGCTTCCGCACTGAAACGCCCAGCAGCCTTCCAGATCACGAAGTCGCCCGTCACGAGAGGAAATGCTGTCCGCGAACTTCGCTGCCTCGCTGGAACAACCGCAAAAACGCCGAAAAATCATCCTCTACCAAAATCCGCGTTCCACCGAACTCTCCGGCGAATCCGAACTGCAGCGAACCTGCATCAAAATTTTTTTATTTCTGCCCTAGAACCTCGCTCTGATACCACTTGTTGAGAAAATTAAGGCGAAGAAAAACAGTAATCGACACAAATTCAGAAGAACACAGAGATTTAACAAGGTTCGGCAAAGATGCAAGGTTCGGCAAAACAAGGTTCGGCAAAGATGCTTACGTCCTCGGGAGCAGAACGGCGAGTTCTTTCACTATTCAGAAAAGAGAATACAGAATAGAGAGATACCTCCTGGGGTTACTAACAGACCTATTTATAACTCCACAAATAAAGCCTAAGTACAATACGTAATTACAACATTACCCCTGTACCGTACCGCAGGGCTTTGTCCCCGCACCCCCAACCCACGTAACTTCCCGAATTGGACAGATTCTTCCGCCCCGCTCCGCTTCAATCCAGCGTCTGTCCCTATATGGTATATGAGTCATACCATAACAGTATTGGTGACAATAAGATCATTACATTTGAAGGGTTTTGATATTGAAGTTTAAAAGTAACATTGATTTCTCACTACATCCAACCATTGATTGAATTTAGTAAATTTCACAGTTATACAATATGTTTTTCAATATCAAGCAATCAAATGACCTTTAAAATGCAATTGAACAATGTGAGTAAATGTGTTTGTGGGGCAGCCTAAGAGGTGTGCAATCATAGATATAAAACTGTGAACATCATTTCATACCCAAAAAATAGTGAACATCAAGTTTAAAAACAATAATATTAACAAGAAATGATAAAGACGAACAATAAGAGTGTTAGATTACTAAAATAAAGAAGATTTTGCATACGACTTAGCGTGCCATAAGTTGTTCCCAACAGGTGTCTATAACGCTTTGTTACTGCTTTTGTCCAATGACTGTTCAAGAAGTGCTAAGAAAATCTTCTAGAAAAGTATTGAAATTAAACACAGTAAATGGGATGTCCAACAAGATCCTAAAAAGTTTTCAAATGTCTCAGTGCAACATGGTTTCCAACAAGACAAGAAGACCAAAAAACACATGATAACTACATCAAAAGCAGTGGAGTAAGTCCTAACAGCAAGTACAAATGCTTATAACTGAAATTTTCAAGAACAAAAAAACAAATAAATAAATACCTGAATTCTCAGAGATACTCCTTGAAGCTGAGATTTGAGTGCATAAAACTTTGTGATTTGGTGTCTTGTCCGAATTAGATCTTTTGCCATGACTTTTACAGCTCCCTGTCAAACATTACAAACCAAAATTAGATGCTTGGTTTGGCTGATAATTAAAACATGCAGATTGTAAATTCTCCTCCCTTGCAAAAACAAAGAAAGAAAAGCATATAAAAGGCAACGATAGCAAATAAAACGTGGTCAGATCTAACGGCTGGCAAGTAAGCCAAACAATAATGAAGGCCACACGAAGTGTATGAGGTTCCCACTAATGCATACGCATATTTCATGGTAGTTGATGCAAACCTTTTATACACAAACAGCAAAAGAGAGAGAGGAAGAAATAATTTTTACTCCTAGTTGGAGAATAACTATTCTCCTCTCAATTTTTCCACTTGATACAAATTCCAAATTCAAGTTCACAACATTGATTGACATCTATAATATATGACTTCATGTGGATTAGATTTCCTCAATTTTTATGATAATTTAACCATTCATCAAGCATATCAAAATACAAAATCAATGGAATATGCTCTTTTAATGTATTTCACCAATCAAAAGCATCTAGTAGGCGCAAAATATCATCATCCATGTATTTTATTTCAAACCATTTGAAAATGTCTACATTTGAAATCACAAATTTCTTATCACGCAATTAAGCCATTCATTGCGAAACTTTTTATAATGCTTTTTACAGGTGATCAAACAATCTTAAAAGACCTTGAAATCATGCATCTAATAGTTTCAAATGTGTTGAAGAGGGGACCATCATATGCCACCTCACACACACACAAAAAAAAGGTGTATTTCACTTTTTAAATTAAAATAATGATATTTTTAGAGTGATGTTAAAGATCTGGTTTATTATTATTATTATTATTCATTTCATTAAACCATACAATATATCGCAGGCAATTCTATAGATTTTTCTATTTCAAAAAGCAATGGGATTTTCTCCACAAATATTCTTTTGGAAATCTTCTAGCAGTTTAGAGATTTTCAACTGAATATTTTGATAATTAAGTTGAGTTTGTAGAGTTTTCTCAAAAATAACTTCTTGTAAATATTTATTTTTAATACAATTCACTTCATTAATAATGACTTCTTGAGGATCACTAATGAAATAAACTATAATATTTTTATCAAAAATAGTGTAAATAATGTTATTTTGATCAATTTTTTTAATGAACTTTATTTGCAATAGAAAGTACCCAATATGATATGTTGGGTCAAATTTTTCACAAGTAAAAATAGAGTAATAATAAAATATCTAATTTACAGATAGCTGCATTTGAAAGTTTATATTTAATCTGCATTTGGTCATCACTAGCAGGGGTTAACCGCTAAACAGTTTTTTCAAAATATTTTGAAGAATTAAGTCATTTTTTAATACAATTCATATAAGCACACTTTCAATCAAAATTGCTAAGTTCGATAGGATATATTCTCTATTAAAAATTAATTTAATAGAGATATATCATTTATGCATAATAGGCTTTTGAATTGACTGAGTAAACGGTTCTAAAAGAATATTTTCCTCATTCTTATTTTCTTGTTGATATTGTTTTGATTCAAAATCAATTATTCTTTCATTAATTTTTTTTATCACTTCTAAAAATCTCAATTTCATTTTTAACTGATTAATTTCAACTTTAAATTCATTAATAGTGACTTCTCTTTGTTTTTGAGCAACTTTCTTATATACTTCTTTCAAAGAGTATATAGGAAAATCGTTGCTTATGTCTTCATTATTCTTATTTTTTTTTTTGAAAAAGTTTAAGAATTTTTTTTCTAGTAAGAATATCTTCAATTTGAGGAAAAAATTTTATAACATCTTCATTATGTTGATCTGTCATGGTAAATAAATAGAAATACTTTGATTTTCATCATCTGATAAAGAAGATAAAGATTCATAAATTACTTCCTCATATGAAATGAACTCTGAGTCGGTTAATAAGAGCTTCAATACAGTTTGACGAAGAGATTCGTCAATCTTAAGCTCATTAAGTTTTTTCTTAGTAGAACAATGGTTAGAATAGTGATCTAATTGTCCACACTTAAAGATTTAATTTATTAATTATTTTGAGGTTTAGAATAAGAAGAGTTTACAGGTTTAGAAGATTTCTTCTTTACCCATTTCTTTTTCTTGGGAATAATCTTCTTTTTCTTTTGAAAAGGGGCAATTTTAGAAATGTCACAAGCAAATTGCTCACAGAACTCTCCTAATTGTTTTCTCTCAATAAGTCTTTCGCTTTTGAGCTGATTATTAAGTTTAATATCAGCACAAAGCTCAATATCAGTTTTGACACAGGTATTTATTAAATTTCCATATGTAAATATGTCATGTGGAATACCACCTGTTTATAGGTTTTGAAGGTTTCTTTTTACCTTGTCTGAAAACAAATTAGGTAATCCTTCGATAAATTTTTGTTTCCAATGAACTAAACTGACATCGGATAATATCATAACTCTAGCTAAGAAGGTATCTTGGTATCATCTAAAGTGAGTGAATGAAAAACATCTTAACTCTTGGAAAAGAGGTCTAATTCTTTCTCCTTAGTCAAATATATCCTCAGCGAAATGTTCAAGAATTGCAGTTATTAAAGTGAAAACTGCTTATTCATTTAGTTTTGAGGGATCTTCTAACCCATTTTCACTTAGAATAACTTCTTTTTGATTATCAGTAAAAAGTAATCACACCAACCTTTGAGTATGCATGTGAATCTACTGACAATCATAATAGCTGTCAGAGGAGAAGCATATCGCCTGGCTTTGTGTCATTTTAGCATAGACCATTATTTGTTGAATTTCTTCACGAATTTGATGATCACTAACGCCATCTATGTTCCAAGCACATAGAGCTGTGGCATCACATGTCCTTTGGTGTCTGTTGGAAGTTTCACCAAAGTTAACATCCATAGAAGGAGGAAGTCTATAATAATATTTTTTTTCAAGAAACTTTTTTGGATAATTTATTTTATTAATTTCCAAAGAATCATTAGTCTGAAGGTTATGAAAAACTTTAGTAAATCATCAGCCTTATGTCAGAGAGTTCATCTTTTGGTGGATGAATTTTTTGAATTTTCTTCCAATTGTTAGAGGTCTTTCTTTCCATTTAGACAGAATGTTCTCTAATTCTATATTACTTGGTCATATATTTATTGAGATCAAGTTTTGGTGGAGATTGAATATTAGGATGTCTGATTATAGGAAGAGTATATTTTCCCTTTTCTAAGGTTATTCCTTTTTCAGGAACTCGTGTTTTAGGCTCCTCTGATTTTTTTCAAAAGTTGATCTAATTTATTTTTAATCTAAAAAATATGTTCAACAATTGTTTGTAAAGTATTGTTAGTAAAATTTAATTGTTTTATTACAGTAATGAATTCTTTTATTATTGTATTAGTATTGAGTCTTTCGAATGTTGTAAGCTCAAGGTTTTCGAATTTATCATTGCTAATGCCAGCTTTCAAGGGAGAATATGATGCTCAGTTACCCCTCCTTTATTTTGTCATTTTTTAATAATCATAAAGAGTTGAGCTTGATTAGTATAATGTTGAGTGAACCAAGAGACAAATAGAATGGCTCATTTCCCTTGCTTATTTCTTTTAAGTATGTCATCGAAATATATCTCGCATATTTTAAGACAAAATTCTTCAGTGGTGTTCTTCCAATGTCCTCGCATTACTCCCTGAAGCGTAATTCATTTAAAAATTAAAACTCATTTCAGAATTTGGAGTGGGAGAATAATTTTCTCTCACTAGATAAAAATTTAATTTATATTTATCTAAAATGTTTCGACTGGTACTTCTTCATGAGGTGAAGAAGAACCAACAAAACTTTAAGATGGGATTGATATTCTAGAAATAATTAACAATCTTCTTCGATTAAATCTGACTTAAACAACTCCATCAGATGTTTGAATTATCTGATTTATGTTTTGATTTATAATTGACTTTTAAGTCAAGGCTGGTTGAATAGTTCATAACTCGGGGAAGGTTAGTTTGTTCCATCTAATATTTCTATTAGTGGCAACATTGGAGGTCAAGAGGTTGGTTTCAATCAAGGTTGTTCGAACCGCCTCTTTAACATTATGTTTCAGAGTATTTAGAATTCGAAAGTGAATTATAAACACCAAAGCCATGGTTTCTAATCCCGGGAGAAACTAATAATCATGTAACTATAGTTGAAGTTTAACGGCTTCAAAGGGTTGACGTCCATCAAAGATAAACTTAAATTAGAATATGTGTTGAAATAAACTGACTCGTGACATAGACTATTTTCAATGACACCCATGAGAGACTGAGCCCGGTTGAGGCATCTACCATCTCTCAAAAAAGCAAGTAGTGATGCATTTAAATATTTTAAGGTGATCGGCTGATCTATTATGAACAACCTGGTTGAATAGTCCATGACTCAAGGAAGGTTAGTTTGTTCCATCTAGGAGTTCTATTAGTGGCAACATGGGAGGCCAAGAGGTTGATTTCAATTAAGGTAGTTCTTTCAATTGGTTGAACCGCCTTTTTAGCATTATGGTTCAAAGAATTTAGAATTCAAAAGTGAATTCTAAACACGGAAGCTATGGTTTCTAATCCTGGGAGAAATAATAATCATATAACTATTTGACGACTTCAAAGAGGTTGACGTCCGTCAAAGATAAACTTAAATTAGAAAAGGAGTTGAAATAAACTAACTCATGGCACAGACTGGTTTCAATGACACCCATGAAAGACTGAGCCCAGTTGAGGCATCTACCATCTCTCAAACAAGCAAGTAATGATGCATTTAAATCTTTTAAGGTGAATGGTTTGAATGCAATTTGAAAGAGACCTATATGAATATATTAAAAAATCCCGCATATATCTATACATGCTTTCATCTGTTAATAGATAAATTTTTTTATCAACTTTCATCTGTTAATAGATAAATTTTTTTATCAACCTGATCTATTGTGATCGATAGTTCTACAGTCTTAATAGAGGTTTTTGCTTTGAAATCAAAGGTTCATATTCTGTAGATAAGGAATTTATCTACTTTAAGAATGGATCGTCTATTTAAGTCTTCCTCATTTAGAGGGTATTCTACCATTTCAACATTCTTAATTAATTGATTATGCCTGATGGAGAAAACTCTAGTCAAAATAGAAGAATTCATATTACAATTCAAAGATATAGTCATATAGAGAGCAATAGATGACTCTAATGGATGAGAGTTATCATAATCATATTTTGTAACAAAACAAAGTAATACTATGATATTTTCAACAAGATTCAAACAACTTTTTATTGAATAGTACTTGTTATTGTTATAACAAAGAAGTGAGGCTTATTCCATCCTCCTTCGAGTCAGTAGCTCTGTGTCCTCTGGTTTCCAAACTATATACCATTTTAATAGAAGAATCATTGAATGATTACTGAGTTTAATCACCATAATATAATAATTATTGTCCCTCACACATAAGCGGGACTTACATCTAAATATAATGAAAACTCAAGAATTCTAAAAAAAGATAATACAAATGCATATCAGATAACATGACTACCAGAAATATTCTGCTATAATAAAATTACCATCAGTCAAGGGTTTATAAGAGCACTGAAGCTATAACCTAACTATTATCATAATATTATTATTTCAGAATTTGTGCAAAATATTATTATAAAAACTTATTCATTATAATTCTCTCAAACCTTTTAGTCTTACATGGCTCTGATACCAAAAGAGTCCAAACAAAAAAAAAACAAATATTAAAAACTAAAATTTTTTAAACTTAAAAACTTAAACGACAGAATTTTTTACAGACTCGATATAGGAAATGGAAGAGCACACAGAAACAAACTATAGTTGAGCACACAAGAAATATAAATGAGTCCTACATATAGAGGACTCAAACTCCGAATTTCAAAATAAAATACAATATCATTAATTATATTTCTTTCAGTGCAAGAAAAAAATGTAATTATAACTTTACTTTGGAAAAAAGAAAATATATATTTATAGCAAAGAAAAAATCTTAACAATAAGAATAAATTTTATAAAGTAAATTTATAAAAATAATTTCATGTGCGTTGTTTATTTCAGCTAGTTGGCTTGTCCCTTGTGACGATCCTGGTCATTATTATATATCATTAAATCTCCATCAAGTGTCATTCCATTTCGTCACTTTCAAGAGAAAATATTAAAGCTTTGAATAATTCTTGAAACTGCTCTTGATAGATCTTCATGATTCTTCTTTGAATCCATTTCTAATTTTAATGAGGGTATTTTTTACAAATGCCCTCATAAATTTCTTAAATTGAAAATTTGTCATTAGCAGGAGCTATTAAAGAGGATTGTGAAGTTTTGTATGTTTAGATTAATGACTAAATTTGATGCAGTTACTCATTACCTTAAATCTGGTCCACCATTTAAGCAAAAATTATCTCTACAGACAGAGATGATTAGATGTATCTTTTCCTAGGGTTATAGTCCATCCCCAAACCAAAGGAATTTGACAATTTGTGAATAAATAAACTAACTTTTGCTCTTGTAATAATTTTTTGACCAATATAACTCATTGTAGAAGTTTCAACTCATTTAGTATAAAAATTTTTTAATGGCCTGCGAAATATCTTCATCGGCGATAGAACCAAACTCGTAGTTCTCCGCTTACAACTTTATTTACAATGATGAACCAATAATATTTTTGTAATGGTTTAAAAGAAACAAAACATTTATCATTGTTTAGACGTAAGTCCAGTAATTCACTGCAACTTTATAAGTGATTTGAGGCTTTTCCTAAAATGAGAAGTATCAGTCTAAAAAAATAATTACAATAATAAAATTTAATTTATTTCTTCACATATTGTCAAATTTCTTGGGTTTGGACTTCAACAATAACCTTAAAAAAAATATTTTTAATCATTTTTGTCTTCAGAGACAATTTTACTTAAATGGTGGACATAATTTAATATTGATAAACAAATTAAGTTAATAATTCAAACACACAAAACTACACAATCCTTATCAGCAGCTCATGTCAATGACGGATTATCCATTAAAGAAATTTATGAGGGCATTCATAAAAAATACCCTCATAGAAATGAAAAATAAATCTAAGGAAAAATCATGGAGATCTACCAGAAGCAATTTCAAGAATTGTTCAAAACTCCAAAATTTTTCTTTACATTGACGAAGAGAGAATTCCACTTGATGAAAATCAATGACAGACAATGATGATCGGGATAGCCGCAAGAGACAAACTAGCTAACATAGATAAAAAATGCAGATCTGGTAGTACTAACCTTTATAAAGTTACTTGATAAAAATTATTCTCATTATTAAGATTCTTTCTTAACAAAAGAGAAATATTTTCTTTTTATAAAGTAAAATCACATTATTAGACTCTTTCTTGCACCGAATTAAATATAATTAATTATATTATATTTTGTATAAAATCTGGAGTTAAGTCATCTACTATATAAAAGGCTCATTTGCTATGTTTTAGTGTGGTTGATTATAACTTTAGTTTCACTTTTCGGTGTGTTCTTCCATCCCTTCTATGGAGTTTGTACTAAGCTTCCACCGTGTAAGTTTTTAACTTAATACATTTGTAGTTTTCAATACCTGCTTTTATTCGACTGGGTATATCTGGCATCAGAGTCATGTCGGGCTAAAAATTCTAAAAGAGCTCTAGCAAATAAGTTTTTGTAATAATATTTTGCACAAATTCTGAAATAATTCTGATAATATTCAGGTTGGAGCTTTAGTGCTCCTATAAACCCTTGACTGGTAATAATATTATAATAATAAAATATTTTTGATGGTCATGTTATCTTGTATGCACCTATTTTCTCCTTTTCCAGAATTCTCAAGTTTTTTGTCACAATTAGGTGTAAGTCGCATTTATGTGTGAAGTTAAGTAAATCGTATATTATGGTGACTAAACTCAGTAATTGTTGGGATAAAACCCATTTGAATGATTCTTCTATTAAAGTGGCATTTGAATGTGTTTATTGAGTTAAATTAAAATGACCTATGAAGAGACAAAAACTATGGTGTTATTAAAAATTAAAATTTATTTTTAATTTCAGTTTTGAAGTTGAATTTGCATTCATATATTATAATTTAAGAATAAAAATATTAAAATTTTGTATTCAGTTAAATTTAAAATTAAATTTAATATCTAAAAATTAAAAAAAAAAATCGCAGCAACGCCCCCCACGCCTCTCTGTCCACCCTCTATGCTAAGAGGCCACTATCATTGTCTTCTTGGAAATGATTGTACTTTTTCTCTGCATTTTTTTTAATTAAAAGCATTTCTTTTTTCAATTTTTTTTCATGCAATCTAATGTAGAGATTTCATGCCTCAAGGAAGTTTGTATCCCTCTGATTCGCTTATTGTTAAAGCCAACTTGTCCTATGGTTATTGTTAAAGCCAACTTGTCCTATTGTTAAAAGCATTTCCTTTTTCAATTTTTTTCATGCAAACTAAAGCGGAGGTTTCCTGCCTCACGGAAGTTTGTATCCTTCTGATTCGCTTATTGTTAAAGCCAACTTGTCCTATGGTTATGGATGGTACCATACATGCTGATATGATTAGATTAGATGCTCATTTGTGGCGCTTGAATCTCCTTGGAATTTGCATATGTTACATATTGAATCTATCTGCGTTATCAATCATTGCTTTAAAAATAATATTAAGATAGGAACTTTGAAAATAAATACACACACAAGTAAATTAAAAGAATTAAAAGATATTACGATTCATAGAATGATAAATATCTTATGTATTAAGAAACAAAATGGGTGGGTGAAAATACTGAGAAGATTGGTAATTTAGGTTTAAACTGTCATATACACATAGAAGTCGTATTAGAAAGTGTAGGTGTAATTATATATAAAATTTGAAAGTTGATATTCTGAAAATTAATAAAATTGGAGATATAATTATAGCATTAAATATTATTGTTGATACTAAGATTCTTAATATTATAAGTGTATGCTCTTCAAGTAGGTTTGGATATATATTCAAAAGAAAAATTTTAGAATGACTTTGAAGAATTAATACAAACAATACACTTTGAAGAAATAATATTATTAGAGGAGATTTAAATAGACATGTTGGTAGAATGTTAGAATATTTCAGAAATATTCATGGTAACTATGATTTTGGAGTGATTACTAAAGAAAGTAGTCACACTAAATTCTGTTTTAGCTTATGATTTTGTCATTGCTAATATTTTATTTAAGAAAAGATATAAACATATGATCACTCATAAAAATGGATCTAATAAAATACAAATTGAGTATTCTTTATGAGAAAAATAGATCATCGAAATTATAGCTTGTAAGGTCATTCCAAGTAAAAATTTAAGTGTCCAACATTGATTATTGGTTCTGGATTTTAAGATGAAGGATTGAAATAGTTAATATTCAATGAAATGTTATCAAAGAATTATATGGAAATACTAAAAAGACATAAATAAAATTAATTTTATGAGTAAACTTCATGATCATAATATTTGAGCTTTTAATGAAGAAACTATTATTATGTTGAATAAAGTAACTAGTATTATTAAACAAGTTGCACAAGATATGCTTGGAAAATCAAAAGGAAAATATCTTATGAATAAAAATAGGTGGTGGAATAATAATATACAAGAAAATATAAAAAATAAAATATTTTTTTATAAAAATTAGTTTAAATTTAATAGCTTAGGGAATTGGGAAAGATATAAGGTAGCTCGACGGGATAAAGAGAACAATTTATGATGCTAGAAATTTTATTTTAATGACCTTTATAATAAATTAGAACTTAAACGAGATGAGAGACATGTATAAAATAGCCAAGCAAAATAGCAAGAAAAATAAAAATTTATTTATTAAGGACAAAAAATTTTAAAAAAAATATTTCTTGGATGAGAATATTCAACATAAATGCGTGGGATATTTTGATAAATTTTCGATAATGATTGTGAAAATACGATCAATTTTAGTGATCTTAATATCATAAATAATAACAATTTTTTTTATTTTCACTTGGCATTAGTAAAAACAGGACCTGATGGCTCGGAATTTTTTCGCTTACTAAAATTTTTAACATTTTTTTAGAAAAGCAAAAGATGTCGATGAGTGAAGAAAGGGTCTATTGATTCTTATTTCTAAGAATAAAAGGGATGTACAAGTGCGTGAAAATTATCGAAGAATTAAGCTAATGTGTTATACAATAAAGTTATGAGAGAGAGTAATTGAACATAGGTTATGACATAATAGGAAAATATCTCAAAATTAGTTTGAATTCATGTCGGGGAAGTCTACTATGGAAGCTATACATTTATTGAGAGGTTTGATGGAGAAGTTTAGAAAGAGTAAGAAAGATCTACATATGATTTTTGGTCATTTAGAAAAAACTTATGATAAGATTCCAGGAGAAGTACTTTGGAGAGTTCTATAAAAGAAAGAAGTAATTGTAGCTTGGTGCATGTTTTTCACCTTTTCACTAATGATACATTTATTGTGGATAAGAATAGAGAGAGTTAAAACAAAAAATGAATTACAGAGGTCAACTTCAGAGTTTAGAGGCTTTCGTTTGAGTAGATCTAAAACTTAATATGGAATATAACTTTAATATTAGTAGATCTAGTGGTTAGGTTATAATAATGGGTGAACAAGTCATTAAAAGAGTGAAGATTTTAGATATCTCGGGTATATTGCTCAAAATGATGGTGATCTAGATGGGCATGTTACTAGTAGAATTCAAGTTGGATGTTTCAAGTGGAGGAATGCATCAGGCCTATCATGTGATAAAAAAGTATCACTTCGACTTATAGGAAAATTTTATAAGAACGTGGTGAGACATGCAAAGTTGAAACCTGCAAAATTTTATAATACAAAATGTTGGTTTGTAAAAGAGAAGCATAAAATTAAGTTAAGTATTGTTGTGATAAGAAGACTCAAGTCGATGACAAAATGCGAAACGAATATATCCGTGAAAGAGTTGGCGTAGCTCCAATGGCATGACAGATTAGAAAGAGTTGTCTTAGATTGTTTGGTCAAATTAAACATCGACCATTTGATGACCCTATTAGGAAAGGTACAAATGGTAATTTTTTTAAGCGAAAGAAAGCTAAAAAATGGCGGCATACACGTCTTTTATGGTGTTATCCATGACTTTTAGTTAAAACCTATTATTATGATCATCATTATTATCATTATCATTATCATAATTATTACATAGACACAAACACATTTAAATTCTGATACCTTGGAATCATTGGGCTTATGTGAAAATTATTTAAGAACTGGATCACATGAGTCATCAAAATTGAATATGTGTAACCATTAACTCTTATTAAGCAAATCAGTAAATCAGTAAATTATTGCATAAGACCATATGAATATGTAATTACTATATCAACTGTTCATAGGACTAGGAACCTTACAATCTCCAAACACTAATACCCCTAAGAAACCATCTTATTACCTAACTATCATATCAATACCGTCATATCAAACATTTCATTTTAAGGGTCTTATCTGATAAGGTAATATGCATGGCATATGATTCAATATAGATATTCCACAACAAGATAACACATTAAACTAGATAATATAGTTACAATTTGATGGGTCAGAGTATAATTATTAGTCCTATAATCCCCACCAGATGAAATAACCCAAGTATTATAGCTTATCAAGTTACCATATACCTAAAGTCTGGGTAAAGGTAAATATGCGAACAACTTAAGTGCACCTACTTGGCAAGAGAAGCTGAAGCTTGAGGTATTTTAAATATATTAGAATAAAATTTTTCTTTATAATAAATTCACCACATGACCAACACTTAAAAGGTTAAAATTCACGCAAATCATTTGCTTTAGACCTATTTCACTTCAAAACAAACAACTCGTTATGTGGATTTTAATATCTCATATGATTGCCCTTACTTTTTATAAATAAAAAGTTAAATTTTCACTAAAAATGATAAAATTCAATTTGTAAGTAAAATCATGCTGCTGATGAAATTCAAGTCTAATTTTGTACATGAAAAACATACAAGATGATAGAATTAAAAACAAAATGGAAGAAAACTGAAAATAATCATTTAAAAAGAAAAAATGTTCATCCATGTGCATGTGCATATGGGCTCATGCATGTGTGTGCAAGCTTAAGACTAGAATCAGTATTCTCTTTCTAAGAGGATAAAACTTCATAGTTTTAATGCATGTGCTGCATCTTAGAGTCGATGAATAAGTGCATAAAAGGATGTGGATGATGTTTAAAGTGAGATATTCAAAATTTTCATTGCAATTGTTAATATGCAATTTCACATATTGATATTCTGGACACATGGCCAAGCAAGCTTCACAAAATAGTTAATTGTTGTCAGGCAATTTCATCAAGAGTTTATATTGCGCGTGCATGCCACACACACAATGTGCTCAAGGACTATCAAATGATGAATGTAGATGTTTCTGAACCAATTCAACAATCTATAGCAAATTCTACCAGAAAGTTACGTACACCATTACTATAGAAGCAAATTTTACAACAATTTAACTTTATTTGATATTTTTAAGTTTTATGGTAGCTTTATTTGTACTTTTTTGAGTATTGGTAGTTTTCTTATGCAGTTGTGTCTCCCACTTTCTTTTCATTAGTAGTTGTTTTTACTTTTTTGTTGTATTCTTGTTAAGAATTAGATTGATAAAATAAAATTTTAGCAACTCTCCTTTACCTGCTCTTACTATCTATTATTACTTATACGTGTGCTTTTCCCCGCAAGTAAAAAAACAGGTTTTAATCGATCTTTGCTCTTGAAATTTAATTCAAAAGTTGAGATCAACTCTTGCATCACACCTATCATTGATATAATGCGTCTTTCAGATCCAGGGTGTGACAATTAATGATTTATTTATTGCAAATACTAGGAATCATGTCTCATTACTAGTCAAAGTTAAAACTTCATGATACCCTTGCCCTATAATACTCCTAAGGCATTATTCATCTAAAAAACAAACTTTAACACTATAAATCATGTACTCATTCAAACCTTATCACATAGCCATAATTATGTACTTATTTAACTATGTCCTAATATAAATCGTAAAATGCTATCTGCATAAATTGCAAACAAGACGTTCCTTAGAGACGGATGAGGCATCTATTACTCTACTCACATGCCGCACAAAGATATTGCAGCATGACCTAAATCTATCCATGGCAAGTTTCTTATATCAAAAGAACCAAAAAAAAGTATGATATCAATTCTACAAATCCATCAAATAGATGAATATGGAGCTACAAAATAGCAATAAATTTTAACACTCTAATTTCAATAGCACTCCATAACAAAGACATAAATCCAAAAAGTGATCCAGCACAAATATTGAGAATATAAGTAAAATTAAATTAAACGGTGGTAGAATCCTTTACAATTCTCCATTTCATATGGATGAAAGAAAAATAATGTAGTGATAGAACCAACCTCCTCCTTAAGAGTGCCCGAACTTAATATGTAAATACATTAATATTAAAAAGAGAATAAAACGAACTCCTTATTATAAGAATTAAGCCAAACGCTTTTTTCTTACTGCTTTTATTTTTTTCTTAAATATTGGCCTAAATCTAATTGGAGTTGCCTGGGTTATTAATAATTAATTGTTTATTTTGCAATAATATACAGAAAATTTTCAAGATTGCCAGTTGCCTGCCTAGGTCCAACCCTTAATATCTGTAAAAACAGAAATAAAAAAAATAGAAAAAAAAATTCAAGCAAATCCTCCTCAATCACTTAAAGGCATCTTAAAGGCATGAATTAAGAAAAACCAGCATCTGTCACATGTATTAGCTTACAAGTTAATAGCAAGTTCGTCATAATCATAACTGGCATCAATTGCTACGATAAATCATAAGTTTAAATAACATATCATATCAAATCTATAACAACATCCTCAATTAATAAGCTCAGATAAAGAATTACCATCTGCCCTTGCTTGGCAGCCTTCTTGATCTCAGTAATAAGCTTCTTCTCCTGATTTTGCAGCCCTTGTCTCTCCCTCTCGATCTCTCTGATAGACCTATCAAGCATTCTCTTGTTTTCCCGCAGCAACTCTGCATCAAGTAATCAATAAGAAAAACAGCAGAAAAAACACGCAAAAAAACCCGAAACCTAAAATTCCCTTGAGCAAACATGGTGTATATCTATAATAAGAAAGATAAACAATCAATAATAGAGGATCGATCACCCATATTACTACATATTCGATGGAAACAATCAAAGGAGTTTCTGAATTGGATTGCGAGAAATATTACCTGCGGGAGTTTTCTTCTTGCCAAAGAGAAAACTCATCTCTGCCGTATTCGATCGGAACACAACTGTCGCTGCAGCCTTCTCCTTCCTCTTGCTTCAGTTCTCGGATCTGCTGCGGATCGACTGCAATAAAAATTTGCGATGAGGATCCCTCAATTTGTGGTTTTTCTTTTTGGGGGATTTATATACATACCACCTAATACTTAAGAACGCGCATAGATCAATATCTACAAATTCAACGATTTTAAACTTCATTTAATCCAATAAATCGATAAAAAAAATAAAAATAATTATCCTTATATTTTAATTTCATATCAAATAAATTAAAAAAATAAAAATTTTTATTATATGCAACATTTGATTGAAGTAAATATATGATTCATGAATGTAAGGGTCTGTTTGGCGCCACTCTTTCTGCGTCGTGCGGTGGGAGGCCGCTATTTAGGATATTTTGGCGAGGGGTTCCACTCCGCAAATCTGAGGGAAATGTCGGTCGCGGGTGAAACCGCGACCCGCGGTATAACTCCTACTTTTTACTCCCTTACCCCTCCTCCATTTGATTCTGCCTTCGCCTGCTCCACGAGTGCAAGCTTCCTCTATCGGAAGACTTTTCTCGGTCTCGATGCCGAGTGCAACATTTGATTGAAGTAAATATATGATTCATGAATGTAAGGGTCCATTTGGCGCCACTCTTCCTGCGCCGTGCGGCGGGAGACCGCTATTTAGGATGTTTTGGCGCGGCGTTCCGCTCGGGACGGCCGCAAATCTAAGGGAAACGTCGGTCGCGGGTGAAACCCCGCGGCCCGCGGTAAAGCTCCTACTTTTTACCCCATTACCTCTCCTCCATTCGATCTTGCCTTCGCCTGCTCCACCGAGTGCGAGCTTCCTCTGCCGATCGGAAAACTTTTAAAGTTTATATACATACCATTCAATGTTTAAATATTCATGTATAGAATACTTAACTTTAAGAAGTATTTATGTGTTCTTAGACTATTACATATTCATATGTGATACATATGATTTCTAATACATTCTTACAATTGAAATCTTATCATATACATATAACATCTACATTTTAAAAGGAAACTACAGATTCTTTAATTGTTTGAGCATTTATTTATCTAACATCTGAATTTTAAAAGTAAAGCTACAGATCTTTTAACTCTTATGTGCTTACATGACTAACATTTTAAATCCTCTAGTATTTACATATCTAACACCTGGTTTGAATGTGAAGCCATTCATCTTTTAAATCATTAAATGAATGTGTATTTAAATGTATAGCAATGAAAATTTACTGAATAGTTTTTTTTTTTTTTGTAATTTGGATGTATTTACATATATATATATATATATATATATGTACATATATATACGTATATACATATATATACGTATATACATATATATATGTATATACGTATATATATATATATATACACGTATACATATATATATGTATATATTTTGAAAAAACAGTAGATGTGATGCCATTTGTTTCAAATTTCCTATGTTATTACTTATTGTGCTTACAATCTTACCTGTCAGTAGAAGTATGCTAGATGACTTGATGGAGTAGAGTGTTTTTTTCGTGCTCTAATAGCATAAAGCAAAGGCTGCTCTCCAGTAGAAAGGAATTTTCTTTTAAAAGTCTATTAATCCATCTGTTTTTTTTTTTTGGTATTTTTAGTAAGTGAAGAATGAATTTAGGAGAAATAATGCTTTTTCTATCATATTTTTTTGAAAAACTTGGAGAATAAATAGTGGATTCTTTTTTCTAGTGTTTTGGCTTTTGTCTTCTTCCTGTGGGTGGACAGTCCGTCGGATTCCACTGCAGGCAGCGATTGGGATTTGTTCTGTTTTGAAATGAATTTTTTGCTTCTGAAGTATCAAATATGTAATTGTCACAGTTTTATTTTAAACAATTTTACTAAACAGAGGCAGAATTGTCATTTTTTCCACAAACAGTTGTCCCGCAGCTGTTTTCACACAGCTGCAACAAATAGACAACCAGCTTCTCTGCAGTAGTTTCTTGGGGCAGTGTAGCTGCAGTTGAAAAGCTGAGAAGCTGCAGCTACAGCTACGCCAAACAGAGCCTAAATCTGGTCATACAAAAAGCCTCCAGTTTGAGCCACATAAATTATTAAGTGTTTCATATATTACCTATATGTTTATTTTAGACATCAGGTATTATCAGTGTCTTACACAACTTAATCTTCTCTTTATGTGTGCATGAATCAGGCGTCGTTGAGCACTAAATTATTGCTACTGTATTGTTCTTTTATTTTAATAAATAAAATTATCACAATTCATCTAATCAAATAAATATTTAATGAAATTGTCTCTAAAATTATGAAGATTTTATATTCATATAAGAGAAATATTTCAAAAATTATTTTTTTCCAAAAATCAAACACTACACTAAAATTCAACTCAGTATGTCAAACTTCTTCAAAGATTGATAGAGAAATATGGATGGAAAATTGATAATATTTATGTTTTTTAATTGGGAAGATTTACATAAGCACCCCTCAACTCTTTTGTATTTGCATGTCTAATAATATATAAACTTCAATTTGTACATATTTGTCATCTTATCTGTGCACGCAAAAATGTATTTCCCTTTTCAAAAATTAAAACAATAATATTTTTTATGTGATATGAAAGGTTTAAATGATACAAGTATAGAAAGTAAAATTTAGATGTTACATATATAAATACACAAAAATTGGGCGGTATGCATGTAAATGAGCCTTCTACTCTTTTCAATTATTTTATTTTTAAGCCATTAAATGCAAAAAAAAAAAAAAAAAAAAGGGGGACGTGGGTGTGGTCAGCCAGCCAAAAATGGAATAACATAATAGTGATGGTCCAAACTAGTGAGGGCACATGCACTTTGATGTCCCCATCATCCTAACCCAACCCATGAAACTAACTAATCACTTGTTAAAGCATTCAAATTTCTAAAATAATGAAAGGATATCATTATTTTCCTCTCATGCACATCCACTGTCATGTGGACCACATCATGCCAAAAATGGACAACATGGATTTCCAATTTCCTTTCTTGATATATATATATATATATATATATATCTATATATATCCGAGCCTCAGCCATCCCTCATATCCAAAAAATTCGCCATCCCTCATACCCAAAAAATTCGAGTATCACGCCCTATATTGGGGGGAATTAAACTCCAGACCAAATGAGACTTACAATTGACAAGCAGATGCCCTATATATATATATATA
>NW_018164472.1:31652-51807 GCF_001263595.1 Phalaenopsis equestris | reverse complement strand
TCTCAGATATATATATATATATTAAATTTTAGGGATAATTACACACAGATCAACCGAAACATTTATATTTACTAATTGACAACCCAAATGATTTATTTCATTGTATGTATACTTGTATTGCTTTGATTTGGAATTTGTGAAATAAATATGTGTTGGTCCTAATTTCCGTGGTAAAAATCTATCTCAAATCCTATCAAAAAGGCTTCACAAATTAACTCAATTTTATAACCAAACGATTAATGAAGAAAACAACTAATAATTGAAAGAATTATATTATATTAAGACTAACACACAAACCCTATACATGATTTAAGAAAGAAGAAGAAAACAAATGGACTGAAATTTTGCACAGCTGGTTTAACCACAAGCGATTAATTTCTATGACTCTATCCGGACAATTGTAGAAGTTTTGCTTTAAGGGATGGCACTTATTCAGCAAAAGAAAAGTGACCAAAAACTTATATTTTTTTCATTTAAACTTAATAATATAAAGGAAGCAAGACCAAGGGAAGGGATCATGCTTGGTAGAAAAATAGTTTTGAATTTAATTTATTTTTATTGCCCAAAACCCAAATAAATAAAATGATTTGCCATATATGAAAGGGGTATTTAGATGCATACCTCTCAATTCCTATGTATTTACATATCTAACGCCTAAACTTTTATTTTCTTTTTCTTTTTTTCACATTTGTATCAACCAGTTCTTTCATATCACACCAAAAATATCAATATTATGACTTTTAGAAGGTGAAAAACACATTTTCATGCATACGTAAGACAATATGCATGTGTTGAATCCTGATTTGTTCATTGATCACATCTCAAAAGTTAAAACACAAGAAAGGATAAAAGATAAATGAACAATAAAGAATAGAAAAAATGTCTTCTCAGTCAGGCATTTCTCATGAAATCATTTTTCTATTTATAGGGAAGAGGGTACAGTATGTGATTTTACATTTTTGTTCATATTTTAATTAGGGTTGTTTTAGGATCCTCTAGGAATTTCATATGTATGAGTCGATTGCATGACTGCCCTATGACTTGGTCGGCTGGTCTAGCATGACTTTGACTTAGTAAGGCCGGTTTGGTCCGCTAGACTGAGTCGGTGTAGCTGGTTGGTTGATTTTGATTAGCCTTGGGTTGGCAGGATTAACTCGATTGGTTAGAGTTTAATAATCGGTTGATCTAGTCTGACTATCGACCCTTGATCTATAGATAAAAAGTTCATGTTGGTAGAATGAGGGTGGACTGTCGAGCAGAGGGTGAATCAGTGTAACCTGATAGATTGCTAATTCATTGACAAGGGAGTCCTTCTAGATGACCGAGAGACTCTGTTGCATTGTTGATTCTCGACCTCAGATTAGGAACCTAGGGGGCTAACACGCACCAAATGCCGCAAAGCACCGGTAACTTATGCAAGTTTGCATGGCATATGAATAGTATTATGATTAGAGTCCATTGTCAATCTCACAGAGAACGAGGCAATCTCAATTCAGGAAAGTTTCTAGTCTATGATTGTAAGCCCTAGCCTGAAATTTTGGGTTTAATTAAAATCTGACATAATAATCCTAAGTTATCAATAATTACAGTTTAAAAACAGAAAAATTGAAGGGTTCGAGTGTTTAAAAGTTCTCCTTTGAAGTGGTTCAAACATGATTTTTGAATGTGAAAGCTTCTTTTAGATAATCATAGTGACAAATGAGAACAATAATCTTCTTTACCCCCTTTCGGTAGTATAAAGAAGTTTGGCTAGTCAATAGGTTTATTTCCATAAAGCTTAATACTATCTCTATCAAAACATTTTTCCTATATTTGTGCATCATCCTACAAGATATATTCCTATTCTCATAAGCTAATGTGATTAATTTAGTTGATTAAATTATTACCCCTTTTGAGACTCATAATTCACAACAAGTTCTAACAAATCATATGACCAAAATGAAATGTAAAAGAAGATCGAAAAGTTAATCATCATTAGAAACCAAATCATTCAAAGCCATACTAAAAATTTCACAGTCATCAACCTTACTTCCCCACTCCCAAGGGAGACAAATAAGATTACTCACTATGCATACTTAACACACAAACAATCTCATTTGAATAAAAAGAGAAATTAAATGCAAAAGCCTTGAAAGTAAATATTACAATCAACAAATGAACTTTAGAAAGGTCTTATCTCTTTCCTTCACAAATTGAGAAAAAATGTAAATACAAGCAATTGCCTCTGTGTTTCTCATACACCTCACTTCTTCTTCTTCAATTGTTGATCTATTTCTAGCTTTCTCTTCAATTCCTCTCTCAGAAAATGACAGACGAAAATTAATGATAAAAGCTCTATTCTAAATTCATCTCCCCCATTTTTATGTTCTCTCCCCATCATCTCAAAGTTTGAACTGCTCCAAGCCTCCAACTGCCAATTCGATTTTGGGTGCCTAGGCGCCAAGCTCTTGGTTAAGAACTGTATGATGGCGCCTAAGTTCTAGATATCGTGTCGCCTAAGCACCCATAACAGTGCATTGGCGCCCAATGGTTGGCGCCTAAGTGCCAAACTCTTGAGTATGTTGCTCAAATTTAGAGATTTCTAGCGCCAAAATGCCAATGTTCAGGCGCCTAAGTGCCCAATAGTTCATTTATGCTCAACCTCCATTATGTTTCAATTTGATCCCTGATATTTTCTTTCTCTGCTATCACAAACAAAAACAATAAAAACTTTCCTCAAAGTGCAATATCATCATATAAAATTTGAAAATGCATATAACAACGAATGCAAAATTAACAACACATCAGGGGCGTCTACGGAATGGTCGGTGATGCTGAAGAACTAGATTTATTCCTCGCATATGATTTAGCAAGAGATTAGTTGATTCGTTCGCTCGGCTTTTCAGTAGTGGTTAGCTTAGATGTTCTGGTGATATCCAATTGGATAAGTGGGGCAGCTTGGTTTCCTCTCAGTGGACCCTCCTTTTTGTACTTCATTCTTTCAAGGTTGTTGGATCTTCTTGAGATTCATGCTCGCACAATCTTGATGTACATGTAAAATTTGAAATTTAGGTGTTTGATATGCAAATACATTGAGATTGAGTGGCATGCATGTAAATCCTCCTATATGAATACAACATAGTAGCTTCTCACCAACATAGTTCCACTTCATGTATTGTATATACAATGCAATGGTTCCTAGATCAAATGATTGAGATGAAGATCAAAAGAAACGAGATGATGACATTTGAGATGGGGCTTAGCGTTTTGTAATATATAATCATCTCAGTAGACATGTGTACGAGTACAACCAAAAAATAGGCCTTGTCGAGCAGGAAAGATCCACCACCGAAGATTAACTAGGAGACGAGCAACCGTCAAGTCGGCCACCTATACCACCCGGCCTAACATCTCTTGCGCCACCTAGTTGGCCACCTTTACCCGGTCGACCAACTTGGGCCAGCCACCACTTGCCGCTAACTGCCTCCAACCATCCGGCCAACTTTGGCTGACCACCTATTGCCGGCTAGCCACCCGGCTTGCCATTTCGACCTTGTGCGCCACCTCAAAGCAAAAGGACAGCTTGTGTCGACCATCCCGCACTAGCGAAGACGGATCTAAACTAGTTTACCTCTTGATGTCCCCTTAAAATAGGGGCATGCATGTAATTTCCTCACCCCAGGGAGCTTGCTTTCTTTCTCCCTCGCTTGTAACCTAAACTTTTGTCGAATAGAAGGGATGTCGACAAGTCCTAGGACCACCTCTATTTGCCCCTACAGGGAACTCTCTTTCTCTCTCTCTCTCTCTCTCTCTCTCTCTTTTTCTTTCTCTCTCTTTTTTCTCCCCTACGAGGCAACCCTCTCTCGCTTTCTTTTCCTCTCTTTCTTCTCCCCCAGAATCCGATTTTATTCCTTGGACACGCTCCAAAGAACAGATTTGGATTCAACAATATGACTTGAATTCAATCTCAAGTGACTATTTTAAATAAGATTTAAACTAGTATTTTAATTTTGTGTGCTAATTTATCACTTTTACTCTGTTGCAATTCTCTAACCAAATTAGTATGCTTTTTTTTTTATAAATAAACAGCCCTAATTCGAGGCTGTTGGTTTTTAGATTTTTTCAAAAGCATACAATAGATGAAATTCTTAGATTTTTTTTTCATTATTTCGATCCCCAAGGCAGTTGAAAAAAATATTACATATGATTAATCGTATGTAGATCAATGACTGTGATGCGCTAAAATAATATTTGCTCCCTCAATTGAGTTTGAGGTTAAGGCAAGTAATCAACTACATACTCTTTTTGGTTTCTTGTAACTTCAGAAAAAAGCTTACATTTAGAGAAAACAATTGAAAAGTGAAAATGACAAGGTTTTAACTAACTTTTTTAGAAAAGCTTGCTGGTAGAGATAACTGCAACAAATTAAATATTTGAAGAGGGCCATAGCAATTACTGACATAAAAATTCGATTTTAAAAAAACTCGATTTTAAAATTTAACCATTTCTTATTGGAAACGACAACGGCTCTGTCTGCCGCTGCCCATGTGAGCTGCTCTCCTCTCCTTGAGGAAACCATTAGCAGAATAAAACTTGAGCAACGAGGAAAGAATCCCAAAATAGCTTCTCTCTTCTCCGGCGAGTTTAGCGGCAGAAGCGGGTGAGTTGAATGGCAAGACGATTCCCCATTGGGGGGCGGCTGTTTTAAGTAATTTCTTTGCCCTCTCATCTTCGGTTTCTCTCTTTTCTTTGACATATTGCTTTATGGAGCGAAAGTTTGGGTTTTTGGGTTTTTGGTTTGAGTGAAGGGCGGTAGAGTTAAATCTGACTGAAAGATTTGATTTTTGAAGAGGATATAGTTGAGGGATTCGTCCTCGTATGCAAAGATGAGAGCTTTGAGCAGTTTGGGAATAGGGCTCAGCCTTGTATCCGGTTTCCTGCTACTGGCTTTAATTGCAGAGCTCTACTACTTGTTCTTGTGGAAGAAGAGAGTGCCAAACAGAGAGATGGAAAATGACTACCAGAGCCCAATAAGAGAGCTCCTCTACATTTTCTGCTGGAAAAAGCCTTCCTTTTTGAGATCAACTGCTCTCAATCCTCGAGAAGTATGCACCTCTGCACAGATACCTAATGGATCTGATGATGCTCACATAGATTCCGGCTCTAGCAAAGATTTCCTTATTCCGTTTGGAAGTGGAGAGGAAAGTATGGAGGCTGAGCTAATGAGGCTTCACAGTCTGTCCGGTCCTCCAAGATTTCTTTTCACCATAAAGGAGGAGACAAAGGAGGACTTGGAATCTGAGAGTGGAAGGAGTGGGAAAGGGTCAAGAGGGGGCAGCTTGAGTGATTTGCTTCTCCCTGCCGAGACTCCATTTTTAACCCCTCTCTCATCTCCTCCGTTCTTCACTCCACCCTTAACCCCTATGGATTGTTACAGACATCTTGGATTCAATCCCCTCTTTGAGTCCTCAAGAAACGATGATTTGGGCACTAAGGTCAGGTCCTCACCTCCTCCCAAGTTCAAGTTTTTGAAAGATGCGGAGGAGAAGCTTTATAGGAAGACACTCATGGAGGAAGCTCTTAAGGCTCAAAAAGCAAACTTTGGGCTTGTTGAAGATGTACCAAAGGTAAACCAAAGCTCTTATGCCACTTCTGCAGGGACTGATGCTTCTTATTCTCCTTCAGAAGAGGAAGATGGGTCTTTTATCACTATTGTCATTGGGAAGAACAGAGAGAAAGGTCATCATCTTCATTGTTTAGGCTCCTCACAAGTAAATCCATTACCTTCATCATCTCCTATTCAGAGGCGTGCATAATACTGGAGTTCTAAGGAGTGGCAACAAAAATTGAAGTTTTAATGTTTGCTACCATGTTGCTCACTCACCATTTCATATGCAGACTGAATTTAACTTTTTTTTTTTTTTTGTGGGTCTCTTTTTCTTCAGTAAAGTAAGCTTGATTTCTCTTTTCCATTTTAGCTCATGATTTGTGTGAAGTAGTATGTCTTCTTTATACTTAGGATATAGCTGATATGTGAACTATTTAGTCATCATTCCGAGATGATAAATGATGTATATGTAAATTGTTAATGAGAGAAATTTTCTGCTGAAAATCTGAGTAGATTTTTTGTCCAAGTTGCTCGCTTCTCTCACCTCACTGGCGTTCGTGCTTGTCCTCTTTGTGATAAGTAATCATGGATGCCGCCTCCTCTTTTTCAAAAGAAGAGTTAGTGGCCTTCTTCTAGTAGTAAGGCCCTCCCTCCACTTTATATTACTTTGTTCATACTTCTGCTGCAAAAAATTACTGCTAATTATAGGTTGCCAAGCACAAGTAATTTATGTAGGGATTGTTTGCGATCAATTTGTATATATATATATACATGTTTTTTCCAAATATTTGAAATTTCAATGTGAGAGGATATATAAAAACTCAGGAAGCTCAAGGAGTTTAAGTATTTTGAAGGCCACCCGACACTCGTGGAGCTTGAATCCAGGCCGCAAAACCGACAACAACACCATAGATGTCTGATCGATAATAAGGGCCGGTTAGGGAACTTTCCTCACCAGGAGCTCAAGTTCCGTAGCTTGGATTGGACAAAAATCACGAGATGGTTTCCTACTCAGTAGTGACAAGCTTCGCAAAGGGTGAGACAACAATCATCCCACAGAGGAGTCTAGGCGGCCTCCTCCCATAGAGAGGGGACCCAACCAAAGACGAATGTCCAATCAAGCGACCAGGACCCCATGCGATTGAAGGGTTAGAAACTTGCTTCAACGCCCTGGGTATATAACAGTTGCGGCATAAGCCCTCCGGTCAAACAAAAACAATCGACCAAGACGTCATGATTGTCCGACCAATCCCACAAATCCTTCGACCAAACAAAAGCAGACGATAGAGATGCTAAGATTGTTCGACCGATCCCACGAGCCATTCGACAAAACAAAAGTGGACGGCCGAGACGCCAAGTTTGTTCAATCGTTTCCTCTTCTTACAAGTCTGAATCATGTTCATTTCCGGAGATGATCCCCTACCCGAGATTTACAAGCTCCACAAGGGTTAATGGGAACTCATCCTAATGGTGTATTCAAAGGAAAATACTTCGAAGCCGGAGAGATGGCCCAAAAACCCACCATAACAAAGTGCAAAAAGTGTCTGAATAAGAAGTATCAACATTAATTTATGTGATCATCTTTTTTTGTTTTAAAAAATTTCTTATCCCTATTGAGTGGTCTGTATGCAAGTCTGCCGATCTTAAATTGGGTTATTTTACTCATTCGTTGAAGACACATAACTGTGTCAGTAGCAACTCAGAAAAGTACCTCAGAAATGAAGTACATTTACTCAACACAACAGAGCATCAATTATAATAGTTTTGGGCCTTATTTTATGATTTTTTTTTGTATTTTTCTATAGATATCATATAGTTTTTATATAATATTATTTTTTCCTTAAAAATTATATTTGGCAACATTAATTGTTTCAGTCCTAATGTTTTCTGATTGTTGGACCAACACTAAGTTCCCGAAAAAATCATCTGCCCCGAAACTTTATGAGCACATAATTGTTTCAGCCTACGAAATTTTATCTGAAAAACAAAAACGTCACAATATTGTTTATGGTAAATGTTGTCAATTTTCATTGAATAATGTTCTGAGGGATTGAATAAAAATATAAAATTGGTACAAAACTTGATAGTTTTCTTTTTTTTTTTTTCTCAAATACGATGTCTCAAATACGATGGGCATTCTGAACTCACGAAAATATATTGTGTTCGGAGTACAGATGCAAGCAGTATACGGACGATGTGATTCACCGGATGAGCCGAAGAGAAGAGAAAAAGAAAACTCATCGCCCACCAGTATATTGTGTCTGTTGTCTGGAAGCTTCTTGTGTCCGGACTTTAGACGTGATATTTTCTCCTAACTCACAGTAAAATATTACAGAAGGTCAAGTATCTCTACATGAAAATGTGTATTTACTTTTGAAAAGTTAAAATAGTAATATTTTTGGTGATATAAAGATAAAAATAAAGATTAGTTATTAGATGTGCAAATACATAGGAGTTGGATGGTATGTATGTAGATGCCCATGTTTTTATACTTATTACTTGAGCTACCCGTTGGCCAACGGCTAACTTTATGTATTATTATCTAACTGCACCAAAACTCATACTTTTATGTTACTTCTTCCCTTTCTCCCATTCTTTCTTCTTGAAAGAAGACAATTCCATCCCTTCTTCTCCATCAAATTCTTCCTTCCCCAACCAACTTGTTTGTTTCTTATTTGAGATAATATTTTGTTGAGATTTTAGGACTAGACTTTCTAACAAAAGGCCTTGAGACATGTTTAGTTGCATATTTTATGTTTACTTGTTTAGTTTAGTTTCATTTATTTTCTTTTATACTTAATCTTTGAATAGTATTCATGTTTAAAAGATTTATTACAAAAATAACAATTACTTTTTTGTTAGGTTCTATATTTTTTTATGAGTGTGATAGTATACTAAGGCTTTTGTTGTCATTGAAAACTTGAATATTATGATTCCTTAGATAAAATTAATACTCATCATATTTTCAATGTCATCACATTAATTAGGTTTATACTTCAAAATTATAGATAAATTCACAATAAGAGTGATTTTGGGGGTGCTACTAATCAATTTTATATATGCTCGCTATATTTATTTCATTGATGTAAGTTCATATTATGTTAAAATTTTCTCTATTAAATCCATCCAATCAACAATGATTTTTATTTTTTTTGTCTCAAATAAATTTAGAACATGCTAGTTCAATGAGATATTCAGTCACCAATTTGTGTCCTTAATTATGTTGTATTATGGGCAATTAAGTGTTGATAATATTTATCACCTATTTACACTAGTAGGCGAAATTATCCCATATAAGTCCCAAGGAATATAATTTTCTAACAACTTTAAAAGTCCCAAGGCAGATAAATTTCAAATAAGCTTAAAATAAAAATTTTAATCTCACTAAATTATGATATAATTCATAGTAATTTTTTTGTGTGGTTTCCCCCTAAATGATGTTAGGGTTTTATGAGAAATTGTGTCAATTCATAATATTATATGTCAAAATTAATTATATTTATAATAAATACAAACATATGGATAGTATTCTACCCAAACCACTAATTCAACTTAAGATGAGCTAGTCGTGGAAATATCTTAAATAGTCATGACACAATAAACAAGGGACACATCAATATCCCAATAAGTATTAATGAACTCAATAATTAGTTTCAAGTCAAATATTAGGGATTTCCCATATAAGTGAAATTTATTTATAACAACATTCTATGCTTGCCCATACTCGAACCAAAGACTCACACAATCTTCTCATTAAGATATATGTTCTTAGGATGCTTCAATTTTATATTTAGTAGATGTTGACTAGAGACATGAAAAGATGAATAGGGTTTGATCGGCAAGTCCAATGGTAGTGGTGATAAACATGGATCATCTTATGAGGAAGTGAACTCCAGTGTCAACATTTTAGGGTATGATCTTATGAGATATTACTCCAATATAAGTGCTAATATGGAGAACCGCGGGTTTATGAATAATAAATAGGTGCATGGTTATTAGATGACAAGAGAGTAGGATGAAGATGCCAACTTCAATGGTTTATCTAATGATACCCTACTTTCATCACATGAAGATACAATTTGCATTAAATAGTTGGTCCATCATTAATACAGTTAAGGTCATAAATTTCTTATTTAATAAGAAGATTTTGATTATAATGTGTACATAATAAGATCATTCTTCCAAAACATATTTATAGCATTTAGATCTAATTTAAATAAGTTTTTAGCAAATGTTTGGATGATATCTAGTTTGGATATATCACATGCATGCACAAATATAATGATGATTTTCTAACAATAAAAGTATAATTTGAAGTACAATAACCATTTCATATTGCATGTAGTTTGATGATAAATTTATTTTTTTAAAAAAATAGAAATTATTATTCGAATAGAAACCAAATTTAAAGTAAGTTACATCAAGGCTAGGAATGCAATACATATGAAAATTCTGTCAATATTTGATAAATGGGAGAAATTTTATCATTTAATCAATTTGATTATGTAGACCACGTATTCTATCATATAAAAATCAATGTATAGAATGTATTCAGGTCAAAAAAATAGTTCCAATGAAATTTTTAGACATTTGGGCCTTTTATAACATGATAAAAATTATGAGATTGTCTTAAGCATAGAGGGACTATGGCTTTTGGGCAAGTATAGATAAATCTTATCAATTGTTATAGGAATTAATGTTAACAATAATTTATTTATCCTAAGAATTACAATCATTGAATTAGTGTGAAATAAGTTTTGTATTTGGTTTCTTTGTTGTCTCTATTTTATAATTCCAATGGTTCCACTAAGAATTGGTTTGTGCATAATTTTGGATAATAATACACTGCAATTGTAGAGAAATATTCCCATGGGCAAACACATTTTCATTGTTTGAAAAACCTAAGTGAGAGTTTCAAAGAGGTAAAATATATAATATGAATATAAAATATTAAATTTTTATTGAAACAGACATTACATAAAATAGTAATAAAATCTAAACAGTCATATGATGAATGACCAATAAATAAATTATTAAGGAAGAAGCACAACAATGATTAGTAGAATGTGATGTTAAATTATGTTTATTTACACAAAATGGTGGTTAAAGATATGGTACACTAACCAAATGTTTCAGACTATTTTAATGATGTTTTAAAGTGCGTACATGGTCTACCCATGCATACACTTATATATGCAATTTACTGCAACATTATGACACTTTTTCTTAGTAAATGAATAATATTATCTTTCAAGAGAATGAGAATGAGTACATATATTTGCAAAGGTAAAAAATATTTATGTTAATGGATATGAATAAGAAGCCAAATGCTTTCATGAACCCACTAAAATAAATGACCATAAAGCTTATGAAATTGAAATGCCTTATATGTTTTTCGAAGTAGACCGCTTAGGTGATAATATATGTAAGTCCACATTTAACTAAACAAAAATATATTACATGTGATGTGCACCTTAGGGAAAATATGAGTTATCACCAGTCAAAAGTTCTAAATTACAAAGTATTACATTTTAAAGTAGTGCTACATAATATATATAGCTGGATTTTTGTCATTTTCTTTTGTAATGAGTATCAACTACTCAATCATCAATGATATATTTTTAAGATTAATCCACTAAACTACAAATGAAAGTAGGTAAAACTCAATGCAAAATGGTACAAGAACAACAATGGATAAGTCTAAAGGGCATACCAATCAAGTTTGTGGTTTATGAAAAACTATTGGCATAATAAATCCACTTTTCTATATAATCTTCAAACCAAAAACTATGCTAAAAAATCCGCCCTAATATTTTTCTATATTTCTATTTTCTTATTTTATTAAGCAAGTATAATGGCTAAAGGGATTCTATTATAAATAGCATATTATGGAAGAAAATGTTTCTTATGATCAAAATCCAATGGACGTTCAGTTTAGCATTGCCTCCTTATTCGTAGGCATAAGAATTTATGAAATGACTTTAATCCTTTATATATTTTTAGTATATTTTTAACTCGATAAATATTTTTTAATATTTTTGGAGATAATTATTTTGGAGGTTGCCTTGCTTTTGTTTATGATTTGAGTATGACCATTAAATTATCCACTTTTTGTGGGTTGTTTACATTTGGCAAGTTTGTATTGTGTAAGCTAGCTCAAGTACAGTATATTAAGTCAACACTTACTACATTGGTGAAGCAATGGTTGTTATAGGCAAACATTTTTTTAGTTTCTTATTAAGAAGATGATAATGACATTTCAAAATGTTGGTATGATTATGTAGATTTAGATAGATGATTCTCTTCCAGTTTAACATGTTGTTTTAAGAGGGTAGGCAACAACATTCTTGATCAAATTATTGCAGTGATCTATTTGGTTGACATATCAAGAGAGTAGTACACCATAACCTTATTAGTCCAAACTTCACGTCAAGATTTTGAACAAGGCAAGCTTATGCATTAATTTTCATGCCATTGAGACGGCTAAGAGAGCCTCATGAGGGACTCATTTATTGATCGAGACAAAATTGATACCTAAGACATATTTGAGAATACATGCTATACATAATAGGCTAATTCCTATTACATAAAATATATAAAAATGAAGTTTCCTTGCAATAATTATTACAATCGGACGATTTAGATGCTTTTAACATAATTTTTTGTTGGGGCAACCTTAATACATAAATACAATAAAAATGGAATTACCAAGCCAATATGTCCCATCATTGTGACCAAGTTACCCATTTTGTACGTGTGTGTGTGTGTGTGTATATATATATACATACATAACACTCCATTTCCTTTACCCATAAAAGTTAGATGGGTTAAGCCTAGCTTGTAAGTAGTTCTCATAAAATTTGATTTATAATTTTTTGGCAGTTTCTCATCTTGATTATTTCGTTAGTGTTGAAAATCTTATATAGGCGGGACTAAAAACATGAATATTATATGCTAATTGCTAATATGACAATTTTTAGAGATAAATTGGATGCTCTATTAAAATCACATGAAATGCACCATAAAAGATGATTTAATTATTTTTAAATATGATCCTATTTTCTTTTTTCTTTTTTTTTGATGAAATTATGATAATTTTAATGAAACATGCTTTCTAAAAACTATGTAAAATTTTTTCTAAGTTTTGTGCGGTGGATGTTCGCATGATTTATGAGAATATATACCAGGATTGAGTACAATTAATCAACTAAAACATGTTAGAATGACATCTGCCAAGTCTTGTAATATGGCAGTTCAATCTTTCAACATATATTTACATAGCACCAATAAGACTTGGTTTTAGTTGGGTGGTTGTTAGAGAGAAAGTAAATTTCAATTGGAGTATAAATTGACATTTGGGTGAACATGGAAGCCTGCATAGTTCTTAGTGAAGATAGTCACAAGAGTAAAAACTATATATTTATTTGCATACTTGCTAAAAGGACCATTTGATTCTTTGGTATTTGTTCTCTTAAAACGCAAGGAAAGCAAGCAATAGTTATTTTGTAATACAAACAAACTGTTACAACTGATACCTCTTATTTGTTATGCAAGTATGTTTTGGGCTGCTGAGTGCTTGTAGCCAAGAAGAGAATACTCAGCATCCAACAAAAAGTGAACAAATTTGTAAAGTTATTTTAAAAATGTGGTAACATATCATATTAGTGACACATGGTATCATGTTATGTTCACTACAAGACTTTAGCCGATTTCCAATGGTCTCCACCCCTCAGAAGTAACGGCATTGTCGCATGTTCTTGAAAAAGTTGACGGTCATCCGACGAGTGAGGGCCGCCACTTTTATGATTATTGGAAATCCAATTTTTGATGTTTTTCCGACACTCATCTTTTCGACGATATTCTGATGGGTTATTGCCCGTTGTTATGGTTTCCGATGGAGACTTACCTTAGCGGTTGATGCCTAGCAAGAGACTGGCAACTACATGTTGGATTGTCGTCGGTTGACAATTTGTTCTTGGATTTTGATTGTCCGCCGAAAAATCCTCGATAAGCCGTCGGAAAACTATAATTGAAAAAAAAAAAATAATCTTCTTTGTTTCATTAGAATTTTCACCCCTACAATTGTATCACAAAAACATATGAAATAATATACATCACACAATCTAATTTCCCTATCCACATAGCTAGTAAACCAGAACCTTATGAAGACAATCACAAATTAAAAATAAATGCTATTGTAATGAATTAAATAGCAGAAATAAAATAATATGTGCATAATTATTACGTAAATGTCTTGACAAAATAAATAACATAAAACCTTTGATCGCTCTACAAATATGTTCATTTAAATCTCCTCCAATAAAAATTCTTTTCAAGTGATATCATTTGTAATAATTTTTCTATGTCATTCTATTTTTTTTAACCTAAATCTAAACCTATTTGAGGAACATAAACACTTATAACATTAAAAATCTTAATGTCTGTAAGAATCTTTAGTATTATATTTTTATCTTCAATTTTATTAATTTTTATAACATAATTTTTCAAATACTTTTTTATAATTATACATGCAACATCACTAGTGAGACTCCTTATAATTAACCATCTTCCCAAAATAAAAGAAAAAAAATGTAATATTTAGCATGAAAGATACCCACTATGAGGGTTTAATGGGATCAAAACCAACCATATTATCAGAATTATAAATGTACATAAATGCTATGTGACAAATGTTAAAGTGTCACATGCAGATAAGTTTGATGCTAGAGAGAGAGAGAGATTTTCAAATATTAAGGATTGACCAAAAGGCTGACAGCATCTTACCTAAAAAGCATAAGATAAAAGTATAATATAACTATATAGATGCTAGCTTGTAGCCAAGCTAGCAATATTTTCTTTATTTTCTTATGTACAATTGGTAAGTAACAAACAAGCTAAATAGATTATATTGAGCTAGGGCAACATAATATTTTGGAATATATATATATAATATATATATACTCTAAAAGGAATGACGAGTCACCCTTAATGTGCGTAACAATTCGAGTACCGCCTCCTTAAAGCCAACTGTGACATTGAGAACTGGAACCCCCGACCTGAAGGGTTTTATACCGTGAATGTCAACCAACAGACAATGGTATGCACCACACTGGAAGAATAAAATGTGCTGATGCAAAGCAATCATGGAGGACTGTTAATTGGTATCTAATATCTAAACTTTGGTTTTATATTTATGCGCCCAAATATTTCATATCACATCAAAAAGGCCGTTATTTTAATTTATAGAATGTGAAATACACATGTTCAAGTATAGGTAAGTGCTCTCTATGTAAAAATTAAAGTTTAGGTATTGGATTTGTAAATCTATAAGATTTGAGTGGTATGTATGTAATTCTTCCTATCTTTTATTGGGACATTGTTTTTAAGGATCTTGAATTAATTTACACCTTTTTTTTAACAATTTGTTTTTTTTTCCATAAAAACTAAATGGATCTGATAATGTTATTTGCCACAAATAATGGGATCTTTTTGCTTGTTTTCTAAGATATATAAATAAGCTTTACTATAATTTGCACTAAAAAAATATCGAATTTTATGAAAAATCTTAAGTTTAGGAGAGAATATTGAACTTTACTGTTTTTCGCATTCTGCGTAACCTTTAGGAGAGTATACTGAACTTAAAAAAAATTATATCAGGAGTCCTGATGCATTTGAACTTAAAAAATATTATATCAGAAGTCCTGATGCATTTTTGCATCAGGACTCCAATCACTGTCTGTCATTTGTACAGTCCGGACTCACCGTATATTAAATTATTTAGTTTTTTTTTACTAATGGGCTCAGATTGTACATATGGCAAACAGTGAATGTAGTCCAGATGCAGGTATATCGAACTAAGGTTTGTTCTCTCTCATTCGGCCCCGTTTTTAGTTCGACAGCGCCAGCAAGTTTCTCTCTTTCTTCCTCTTCGTTCTTGCTGATAAAGGTATATTTTTTTTTTCTGTTACATTATGATTTATTTGTTGAGGGTGATGATTATTATGGCTTATTTGATCTTTGAGACTAATAGAAATTGGAACCTTTCTCCCTTGCAGAGTTTTAGAACACGTACTGTTTTGAGTTCTATATGTAAAATGCAGCATAGGTGAGTGCGTGGCTGTGTGGTCTCCTTTTTGTCTTTGATTTAAAACGGTTTGCAAAACTGCAACTTTGCAATTATTGCATGCTAAAATCTTGACTGAAAGTAAATGAAAAAAAAAATTTGGGATTGACATTTAACAGTTTCTGGTTCATGTCTGTAGATTTGTATTAACACACAAACTATTTTAATTTCCTTTCATCCTAACAACTTTCATTTGATTAAAGAAAGCTGAAGAGTTTGTTTGTCTGAAATTTGATGCAGTGGAGCTACAATCTATTCATTTTGTATGTCTTCTGTGTTTGGTTTGTAGTTTTAAAATTAAAAATGTTTGATTTGCTGCGAAGTAAATCCAAAACAATTTCATCAGGAATTTAAAACTCAGGGCATTTACATGCATACCGCACAATTATTATGTATTCACATATCTAGCACGTATACACTCTTATTTACATGCATGTCACTTTAAATCTTTTTAAAAGTGAAATATAGACTAGGGCCTCTCTTCTTTCAGTATAGAGAGAGAAAGGAGGCAAAGACAAAATGCCCTAGTTTCTAGGGTTCCAATTATCTTATTTTTCTCACTTCGGAGCTTATGTATGTTTAAATTTTGGTTTGAGTATGATCTTTTGAGTTCATTATGATCTTGTGGGAAGAGCAAATTATTGAGATAGAGCATAATAAGTATACTTTCACGATGGTCTGATTGAGTTAATTGGTCTTCTTCTTTGTGCTAGACTTGCGCATTTGATTTATGAAACTTAAACTTTCATACATGCTTGAAAGTTGCGGACGCTCTTACTGGACATTTATAGGAGGATGTAACTTGGTGTATGTTTTTCGTTGATGATAGCCTTCTTGTGGATAAGACTAGAGAGAAAGTTCGGGAAAATTTTGAATTATAGAGGTCTACGTTGGAGTCTAAAGGCCTTCGTTTGAGTTGAACTAAAACTGAATACATGGAATGCAATTTTAATAATAAATTTTACAATTTTAATAATAATAGCTCTAGTAGCAAAGTTGCAACTATGGGTGATCAAATTATTAAAAGGTGTGAACGCTTTAGATATCTGTGGTTTATTGTTCAAAGTGATAGTTATATAGATGAGGATGTTATTATTAGAATTCAAGTAGGTTGGTTGAAGTAGAGGAATGTGTTGGGCTTATTGTGTGATAGAAAAGTACCTCCTAGACTGAAGGGAAAATTCTATAAGATGGTGGTGAGACCTGCAATGTTTTATGGCACTGAATGTACTGAATGTTGGCCTTTAAAATGTTGGCCTTTAAAAGAGAGGCATAAAACTAAGTTAAGTGTTGCCAAGGTGAGAATGACTAGGTGGATGAGTGGTTTTCCGCTTAGAGACAAAATGCAAAATGAATATATCTGTGATAGGGTTGGTGGAGCTCTAGTGGTAAACAAAATAGAGAGATTCGTCATAGATGGTTTGGTCACATTAAACGCCAATCATCTCCTGATCCAATTAGGAGAGTAGATGTTTTAGATTCGACTTATGTTAAGAAAAGCAGAGGTAGATCTGGCAAGACTTGGGCATATTGTATATAAAAAAAAGATCTTAATTTACTAGAATTAAATGAAAATATGACAATCAACAGGATGCATTGGAGAAAGGGATTTATGTAGTCAACCCCACTTAGTAGGATAAATGTTTGTTGTTGTTGTGGTTATATATGATAGTTTCAGTTATTAATTCAATTTAACTTTTTTTTCTTTACAGGACTTCAAAATCGATGATGCAGGTAAAATATCGGTTCGTTGTACACTCGACATAAATTTTATTTATATTGTCCTACATTTGACTTCTGCCTGATCAACTCGAGGGTAGGATTTTTAGAAATGTATAAGACTTCTGTTCATTTTATTTTATTTTCTATGTTTATATTTATTAATGTAATTTTTTTTGTGTAAAATTTTGATGTGTACTGAATATTATAATTTGTAATTGTGATTCTCTTAATAAAAATTTTATTGCTTTAGTTGCTATTTTTATGTAAAATTGTTTGTTATAAATTTATATTCTAAAAAAATCAATAAATATAATTTTTTTAAAAAAAACTTCAAGCTGGTTCCCGAGCTAAGCTTGAGTTGATTCGAGCTAAAGACCTCAAGTCGAACAAATAAATAGCTTATTTTCGAGCCATTTCGAACAATATCAAATAATTTCGAGTCGAACACAAACAAACTAATTTTGAGCATAAGCTATTTCAAACAGCTATCATAACAAACGAGCTGAACAGGAACAGAGCCTCAGCTGGCTCGTGTGTGTTCGGCTCCTTTACACCCTAGCCATGGGTAGTGATCCGAGCTCAAAGAAACGGCGCAGGTTCAATTTTCCGATGGCATACCCACCATCGCATGGTCCCAGCTCGTTTTCCCGCAACCTTGACTTCAGCGAGCGTAATGGATGTCTTAACAGTGTGGTCATCAAAATCATCCACGACCCCGGATGCGGTGTACCGCTTGCCCGCGTAACCTTCCTCCATACATTCCGCTACAAGCACCAGGAGGATCTCTTTGTCGCGGCCGATGGCATTTGCACCGGTCAATTCGTGTACTGCGGTCGCAAAGCGTCTCTCATGGTCGGAAATGTTCCTCCTCTTCGCTCCATCCCTTAGGGCGCTGTTGTATGCATCGTTGAGAACCATGTTGGAGATCGTGGAATGCTCGCGAGGGAGTATGGGAACTGCGCTATTGTAATCAGCCATAACCCTGATAATGGAACCGGTAGGAGTAAAGTCCCATCTCGAGCAAGCGGGGAAAAAATCGTCCCAAGTGGTTGTCGCGCCATGATCGGGCAATACGTCAGCGGCGGTCGAACCAAAAAGCGTCTTCTGAAGGCAGTGAAGCGCTTGTTGTTTTTTTCCTGCTGTTTTTACTTCTGTAGAAATATATTCGATGGATAATTTTCTACTATTTATAGCCGCCGGTTCCCCAGTTGCTGTCGTTTTTCACCCTAATTGTCGCCCGTTTTTCTCTTCCCTATTAGTTTTCCAAAGGTTCATGCTAACGTGGGCAACCAATAGTGGATTACTGCGGCCTCTCACCAAGGACCCCTCTCTGATGGGTTGTGTGCCGATGGCTTCTCCTCTGTCTATCCCAGCTGCAGGACTTTCCCTCTGTTCTTCCCCGAAGGACCTACCCATTGTTTTTACCCAAAGGACTTTCCTGCAAGAAACAAAGTAGTTTTTTATGCTATTCTTCCCGGTCACAGGAATTAACACAGGTTTTATCCTAAAATCGAGCACTGCATACAACATTTTTCCCTTCCCTTTGAAAGCGTCAGGGGGAGCTTCGTTTCCAACAACCATCCTTCGGAGTTTTTTCAAATTCCAGACCCTCCTTCGGAGTTTTTCCTTACAGTCAGTCTATCTCCGGAGTTTTTTTCCTGCACTAGGCTCTCCTTCAAAGTCTATCATGCAGCAAACTCTCCTCTAGAGCTTTTCTTATAGGAGGCCTTCCTCTAAAGTTTTTTTTCTATATCAAGCCCACCTCCAGAGCTTTTTCTGTAGCAAAGTCTACCTCTGGAGCTTTTTCTTTCTTTGCAGACCATGCCCTGTAGTTTTTTCTGTTGGTTGTCTACTTCGCTGCAAACTCCCGGCAACATTGCCTTTATGAGCCTTTCACCTACCTATATAAATTGCACGAACTGCAGTCAAAGACAACCGCGATCAACTAGACGTTAATTTTTCATGTAGATTGTCCACTTCCTTACAAAATCTCCTGCAAGATTGCCTCTAAGGGTTTTTTGTCTATCTACTGACACTGCAGGAACTATAGTCAAAGAGAATTGCAGTCAACTAGAAGTCATTTTTTCATACATTGTCTACTTCCCTATAAACTCTCATGTAGCATTATTTGTAATAATCTTCCGCCTATCTATAGACACTGCAGGAACTACAGTTAAAAACAATTACAATACGAGATGAAGACTTTAAGTTCTACTTCACATAGTCTTTCTCAACTATTGTTTGATATTTTCAAATCCAAGATGAACATGATTTTTAATCATATTTCAATTTGAATAACGATATTAGAATTTATATAAGAAAATAATTAATTCATATTATATGTTATGAGTATTAAATTTATTTTTCAAATATAATTTTATTTCCTTTCCTATTTTAGATTTATTTCCTTGAACTGGATTTATTTTCTTTTCTATTTTAAACTTTCATATTTTATGTTATTTCCTTTATCTCTACACAATTAATATGAATTGATTAATTTAATATATTATGTGTTATATTTTTGCTTTCATATTTTTCTTTTTTATTCTAAGATTCATGTAAAAATTATTTATATCTTTTTTCATAACAATAAAAATATTTCGCATTATTCTGAATTTGAACAATATATATCTCATTAACTTCTTGAATAACTTAACTTCCATCACCAGCAGAAAGTGGCAGAAAGCCCTAAAAACGCGAAACAATTATCAATAACAACACGA
>NW_018164472.1:0-31642 GCF_001263595.1 Phalaenopsis equestris | reverse complement strand
ACGACGCTTCCCTTGTTAGAAAAAACACACAAAGGGAAGAAGTTCTCACACTACTACAAAGTGCCACAAAGCTTCACCGCACTTCTGCTTCACAGCTTCTTAGTTCCAAATAACACAGCACCATAACATAAGAATAAAAAATCAAAAAGGCAGGCTGGCTTTCTTCTCTGCCCAATCATTTAACTACAAAAAGAAAAAAACTGTCACGCATCAGAAACAGCAGTGGAGGATTGATCTCTTTGGGCCTGAGCCTCAACAAGAGCCTGTGCTTGGCTCTGCTGCTTCAAGAACCGCGACATTCTGTCCAGCAGCTGCATTGCCTTTCTCTTCCCTCTATCAGTTCCACTGGATGCCAATTCCAGCAATGCTCCCATAACACTCCGCTCCTGCGCCTCCGCCAGATGCTGCTGCTGCATTTCCCCCGTGCAGAGATGCAGCAGAACAGCAGCCGCATTCTCCTTGTTCCTCGGCGAACCGCTTCTGATAACCTCTACCAGCACCGGGACCGCTTCCAGTGCCCCGATCGCCGCCTTGCACTCGAAGTGGCTGGACAGTATCGCCAGTATCGCAAGCGCCTCATCCACCATTAATCCAGCAGGCTCGGTCAAAAGCAACATTAGCGTCGGCACTACACCAGCCCTCACCGCCCGGCCCTTATTCCCTTGGAAGATACAAAGGTTAAAGAGAGCGGTGGCCGCATCCTTCTTCCCCCTCTGACTCCCTTCATTCAGCAGCGAAACAAGAGCTGGTATTGCTCCCGATGCACCTATGGTTATCTTGTTCTCATCAACAACCGATAGGCTGAAGAGCGTGGCAGCAGCGTTTTCCCGGGCCTCCATGCTTCCATTCCTCAACACATGCACAATTCCAGGCACCGCGTCGGAGGACATGATGATCCCCTTGTTATCCTCATAGATGGAAAGATTTAGGAGAGCGGTGACGGCGTGCTCCTGGGTGCGCGGGTCGGCGGTGGACAGCAGATTCACGAGGACCGGAATAGCGCCGGCCTCCGCGATACAGATGCGGTTGTCCGCATTGCGTTTGGCGAGCAGACGGATCTCGCCGGCGGCTAATCTTTGATCTTCGATGCTGGGAGAGGATAGCTTGCGGATGAGCGCATCTATGTTCGCGCGCTCTGCGGGGGAGCAGGCTGAGGATGGCTTGCTTGGATTGGAAGGGCGCTGCGGTGGATTGATGCCATTGGCTTCGCACCATTGGGCGATGAGGCTTCGGAGGACGAAGTTGGGCGTTAAGGTTGTGTTGGGGAGTTTCTGTTGTGTTTTTGGGCATGTGTCGTGGCCTGCATCTAACCATTTCTTAATGCAGGCTCTCTCGTAAGTCTGTTAACAACAATGATGGTTGTTAGAATTCATTATAACTGTAAAAATATGTAGGGGAAGAAGAATCTTACCTGCAGTTATAGTGATTAGGGTTGAGATGAACAGGGAGATATGAAGTCCATCCAAGCAAAGTATCAACAATGAAATGAGGGAATCACCAGAGATCCTTAATTGCTTATTTTTTCAGACATATTTATACAGTGCTAATATACTCAATTGCTAGCATGTTTGTTTAAACATGTTGTCTGATGCTTAAAACATTATTGATGTGTTTAGTTCAACTCTGATTTTTTAGCATTCTTAGCTAAAAGTTCTGCAGCAAGAGTATCAAAATATAACCATAGTGCCCTAGATAAAATCAATAGTTTCATGCCCAGAAATAAAACTCCTAAGACAAATAGCCCGTCGCGTTGCTTCCAAACATGATATGAGTTCTTATAAAGTGGAAATCAATATTGTTTTTTGTTGTATTAGAGGCTTTATTTGCATAAGGGGGTAAATTAGTCATTTTCTGCTTTTATTAGTATCATAATCCTCTCTTATATATAGCAGAGAGGGATTATGGCTGATTTTAGTGTGTGGAGTTGTAACTCTATTTCAACCGTATTTTATTTCTCCTCCATTTCCTTTGACTGACCAAGATTTTTCTCTTTTTTGACTTGAATTCATCTCTGTATGTAGTACTGCCAACATATTTTCCTCATCTCAATTCTCTGTATGTATTACTGTCAAGATTACTTGAATCCATCTCCTCAATCTCTGTATGTATTACTGTCATAATCACACCAATTCAAAAAATATGGAACAATAATATCGAGCAGAAACAAGCAACAAAGTAATCCCAAGAAAATATCAAAATTTAACCTGAAAAAAAAAAAAAAAAACCCGAGAATGGGAAAAAATTCACAAAACCACACCACATTGCATCCAAAATTTCACTATGAAATGAGAAATGTGAAGAAATTTTCACCAGTCGGATTTCCACGATGTAATTACGTCACTCCTCTACTCTGAAGCCTTGAAAGAAAAGAAAAGCGGCATTCGTACGCCGCTACTTTGTGTGGTTACGTCGGCCTGGGATCTTTTTGATTGGCATAGGTACGCCGTGCAGAATGTCTGTTGTGCTCTTTTATGCTTTAAATCTCAACAAAACATCCCATCAAGATCGATGTGAGAAGATTTGACGGCAAAGAAAACTTTGATATGTGACAATACGCGATAATGAATGCATTGTGCTCTTTAAATCTAGAGGAAATACATGCATTTATCTAGGATGGAGTCATTGATTCTTTATGCTAATGCAGTGGACAGTCTGATGTAATTTATACAAAATCAGATATTGTAGATGCAGTGGTGTTGTGAGAAGGTTTATGCATGATCTAGGATGGAGTCATTGGCAGACTGATAAAAATAATCTAAAATATATAAATGGTACAATTGATGTCAGCTTGCAATTTGAGATACAATAATTTATTGTTGATTTGTGTAGATTATAGTGATTCATATTCTACATGTTACATGGCAAGTCTACGACTGCTATTCATCCACATCGATAAAAGGTCAAGTCAATTGGAGATCAATTCTTCCATCTACTGTTATTTTGTTACTAAGAATGTTGAGTTTACGACAGTCACGAACGTGTTAAAGTGATGTGGCTGCAGGACCTACTAGATATCTTGGAAGTTAATCAGCAATCTCTGACAATACTTTGCTATAGTCAGAGTGCGATATTATTGGCCAAAAATCTAGTTCATGCCCGTACCAAGCAATTGATGCGAGACACCACTTTGTTCGGGACTTTATGAAATGTTATGCTGAAGAAGACATACAAAAAAAAAAAAAAAATAAAGTGGCATGCTAAATTACTATCAGTGTAAAAATTCACCTATTGTAGAACTTTGGTGTACATCCGAGCTGATGATTGATTGCCCGTTAAGAAAACTATGCGAGTCTTGTCCCTTTGGGAACCATCTTAGTGCAATCTTTTTGGTGTTGAAGCTCATTTGGTCATCAATCACTTATCTGAATGTGAGAGATGAGGTGGAGATTGCTACATTAGAGGCCTTGTTTGAATGGTAAATTTGTGATTTCTTTTATTAGTGTGTCCTAATCCTGTCTTATTTATATGATGGATTAGAATTGATTTTAGCGTGTAGAGTTGTAACCTTATTTCAATTGTCATTTATTTCTCCAAACCTATTAGTAGTGGAATAACCCCTCTCTGTGAATGTAGGCAGATTTGCATCGAACCACATAATCACACCGTATTTGTTTGTTTATTTGTTGTGTGATTTTGTTTTTCACATTGTTTTGCACATCTTTTTTTGCACTTCTATAATAACTAGCTTCTTCTAATAAAAAGACATGTGAATATCAATTCTATGCCGCAAAGTCAGAATCTTAACACCCAATCACTCCAATATGATCAAATTTCATGCAAATAAGTATGTAGCCTTTTGATCCTTAAAGATACCTCGTGATTCTTTTTGTAGTGCTCCAAATTAAGATTACCGTGATATCTACCCAACATCCCTACTATATATGGAATGTTAAATTTCATATAAATAAGTATGTAGTCTTTTGTTCCTTATACAGGCTTGCACATAGATTAAGCTTCAAATTGATAAAGCCTAAAGAATGTTTTTCATTTGTTCCTTTTTCAAATCATCTCTCGAGCACTGTTTAGACTGATTTTATTACCTTTTACAATACATTCTTTATGCTTCGCCAATTTGCTATGCTTCATCAATTCTTTGGCACTGAGAAAAAGAATTCTTTATGCTTCATCAATTAGTGAAACCATATTTCTTACATAATTTTGATACTAATGGAGAAAACCCGATCAATAGAAGCCAGAAAATATCATCCACGTATAAAACTAAGAAAATTATTTTACTCCCACCATTCTCTATAAAATCAAGTGAAGATATAACATAATGAAAATTGAAAAAACACGGCGAGAGCCGTGTTTTAAGCTATATATAGATTTGTTAAGTTTGCAAACAAGCAGCTCATTTTCATTTGAGAAAAAAACCCTTCTAGTTGCTTCAAATAAACTACTTCATCTAAAGCTCTATTAAAGGAGACAATTTTTACATCAATTTTATGTAACTTGATATCAAATTCATCTAGTAATGCTATGTTTATCCAAAAAGAATCCATCAAATCTAAAGAGAATATTTCAATATAATAAATTTCTATTTGATTCTAACTAAAAGACTTGTTTTATATCTTCTAATATTGCCCTTTTTTTTTTTTAGTTTTGAAGCCCCATTTATTACCAATGGCTCGAAAATCTAAATCCCCAAAGGTTTAAATTGTGCAGCAACATCCCTTGATTCCATCGAGTTTGTGTGCAGCTATAGTGCCAGTAAGATTCTTGAAAAAAAAAATTTATCATCAAAGTGCTTACAAAAGTCTCATTTGATATCTCAAATTCTTGCTCCATAGATTTGAAATAATCTTTTATTATAGCACATCCAGACATTGACCCACAAATACACTTCCCAAATTAAGACTTCATAAGCATGTTTAAGCAATTTGCAGCTCCCAATATCAATATGATGCGATCTCAGATTAAGTAATTGATTTTGTAAGCTATAGAGTGCTAAATAAATATCCATGGAACCTAAGGCAACGAAAATTTTCTCCTTCAGATTCTTATATTTAACACAACAAAATATAGAAACATGAAATGCATCATAATTTAGAATAGAAGTAAATTGAACTATAAATAAATTTTTACATGTTTAATTAATTTTATTTGAAATAAAAATGAAATGAAAAATCTATACATTTAAATTATTCCAAAAATAAATATATGGGTATCCGTAAAATCAACTTGTGAGAAATTATAATATGCAAATGCAATTGATTTTATAAGTGCTTTGTAATAAGATTAGTAATTCTTTTAAATAAAGCATTAGGCTTGTGAGCAAACACCTTTTTATTTTATTTTAAATAATTACCTCATTATAATTAGGCTAAAACATAAAAAATCTCCTTATAGGATTAAAACATTTAATTTTATGTCTGATTATGCATATTGATGTCATTAATAAATATTTTAAGTGACTAATTTTAAATCTTTTAAATATGACATCAAAATCATATTTTGACTGAACTTTAGGTTAAATTAAAATTATAGTGGCAAGTACTTAGCATAAGAAAATATTCTGAAATCTAAAATCAAAAAAAAAAAAAAATATATATATATTTTTTTATGGCAGATTCACATGAATATGAGAGAAAAAGCCATCTCTTAACACGATGAATCAAAAGAATTATAAATCAAAATTCAATTAAAATTCATCGTAGGAAGATGAATTTTATAACCTTAGGTAGTGTGATACCAATTGTTTGCTCAAACTATAGTCATAAAGTCACAAAGGGAAGCAAGAACCTTACGTTCACCAATAATAATTTGACTGGAGATGAACACCAAGATATTTGCTAGTCTAGCCTAGGCATTTATATCCCATAAAATGATGGAATCACATAGGTTTATCTTATTGGACCAAACAACCTTTGGATGGATGATCGCACCCTTTTCACAAAGGAGAGAGTAATTAACCAAAATAATATAATAATTATCTTAATTTAATAGGTCACTTTATTATAAAATTTAATTTATTAAATGGCATTAATTGTTTCATTTATCGTTTTTATTAATAGTTTCAGCAACTTAGTTAAGTTAGATAATGCTTATGAACCATAAATGTTCCATAAATCTTAAGAAGTACCTGTCCAGTAGCCACTATGACAGGATCTCTCATCAGCTCTAGGGAAATAGGACAGCGGAAGTCATTAGGAATAAGAGGAGCTTGGTGATTTCCATCAGTAAACAGAATCCTTGGATTTGATGGAGTGCCCATCTCAGGATTCTGAGTTTGCACGTAATCCTTGATTTTCTTTAGGAGCATTGACATTTTCTCAATACTCTGCTCCGGATCTCCGCTGGCAGCTACCATCTCAAGCAAAGCTAGTGATTCCTGTGTGAGATCAGAAATTGTGCTTAACTGCAACTTTACTGCTAATCTGCCAAGAATTTCAGGATCTACATAAGCGTCGCTGGCCTTATCATATAGAAAAGCAATGTCACCATATAACTCAGAATCAGGCATGTCAACTCTCTCTTTAGCCCTTTTGAATTGAGTGTGAACAAGCTCAACCTGCGAGAAAAATATTTGAATTATAAACACAGATACTGTTCAATAGTTAGTATTGCAAGCTACTTTCCAAATAGTAAATCTATTAGGATAACCCGAAATCCTACTGGAAAAAGTTTACATATATAAAAAAAATATGATGTAAATGGCCACAATCTATGCTTTGCATATTAAAACACAAATACTTATAAAAGGTGTCACATACCTGTTCTCGAACTTCATCAGATATGTCAAGTTTATCAAAAGAAATTGCATCCAGTGCTTTTTCTAATTGAGCAGTCACATCTTGGAACCATTTTGTGATTTTATCCCTCTCCAGTACCTGCAATGTATAGCAAGTTACAGCTTCAGAGGGATTGCAGAAAAAGCAATATAGATACAAAAGGTACCAAAGGTGTATCAAAGCTTAATCTTTTCCACATCAATAAAGACACAGTGATACTAACCAAACACAAATAATAGATTGTTTTATATATCCCACTGGCTGAGGAATCCAATACATAGCACACAATTCTTATGTATTTACATATCTCACACCTAAACTTTCATATTTACACACTTAGCATTCAAATGTTTAATATCTCATCAAATATAGCACTACCATCACTTTTTAAGAGTGAAATACATCTTTTCATGTATAGGTTTAAAAGACCAAAGTGACATATAAGTAAATATGAAATTTTAGGTGTGAGATAAGTAAATACATAAGAATGGTGTGCTGCGTACATAAACTCCCAATAAATAAATAATGCACTTGTGCTAGCACTATTGATTGTATGTAGAACAGTAGTAAGCATCTTAGTCTCATTAGCAACTTCAGCGAAAGTACTCATTACCAAATTCAACATATAATGGTGATGCAATGCAAAAACAAAGAATAGCACACAGCTAAAAATGGACCTAGAAGAATAAATCTGACGCAAAAACTATCTTTACAATTAGAAAAAGCAAATATAACACTGACCATCTGAATGATGAACAGACAAGCAACCTGAAGAAGAAGCACTGCAGTCTAGACCTAAGAAATTTTATTTTGAGTCCTGACTGATATAGATCTTTCAAGCTTTAAATCTTCAGAGAAGACAGAGAGAGAGAGGTGTAGCAAATAATTTTTTTTCCATTTTTTTACTATTTGCTGCAAGAGCCATTCAGTGCATATAACCCACAGCGGATAAATTAAAATTTACAAAAAAACGCATACTGACAAGCAGAAGGTTATTGATTTCGCAATAATTCATAGATGTCAGAACTTTATTTTATCTGACTTGCTTCAGCATGCATGATAAAAGCATCCTATGATATGTCCCCCTAAAGGGGTTTCAATCACCTGAGAATATAACAAGGCGAACTTGCAATGTAAACTGTAAAATCAAAATTCAGTCTAACGAAGTAAAAGTAGCTTTTTTCCCATGGCAATCAACAAGATTTGCTATTACAACAGTCAGCTACATTAGTTTCCAGGGGGAAAAAAATGCAATTACTACATAAGGGAAGTAAAAGCCAAATGCAGGAATAAAAATCAATTCAAATGTATTGCAGGACCAGAATTGCAAGTTTCTATTTTATATGCTAACAAAAAAGAATAGGAAGCTTTACAAGCATACCACTCAATTCAGGTGCATTTACATATCTAACCCCTAATTGTCATTTTTTACATACATACCACATACCTACGCATTAAAAGGTGTATTTGGCTTTTTAAAAGTTAAAATAGTTGTATTTTTTATGTGATGTGAAAGATATGGGTGGTATCAATGTAAAAAAGTAAAATTTAAGAGTTGATGTGTGGATACTTAAGAATTGGGAGGTATGTATCTAAATGCCCCGTTGGAATAAAACAATTGGGAGGTATATCAGTAAATTATGTTTAAGAATTGGTAAGAATGACCAGCGCAACAACCCAAAGAAACATAACATCAGGCTAAAAAACTGAGTAGGTGCAAAAAATAGAAAACAGACAAGACTAAAGCTCAATCCAATAAAACTAACTTCTAGAATAACTCTAAAGAACTGCAAGTACTTGCATTGAAATAAACTGATTCCAAAATACCTCAATAGACACAAATCCAAACTCCATATACGTGAGTCAATCATCAACCATTTCACCATTTCACAGCAAAAATTCCATGTTCCAAAGTCAAATGATTTTTAAATTTACATGACACAATTATTTTTAAATTTACATGTTCCAAAGTCAAAAATTCCATGACACAATTATTTTTCTTGAAAATCAAATGTCATGCCTAAATTTACTTTAATATGTAAAACTTCATTTGATTTTTAAGTAACAAGAGAAAAAATGCCATGTTCCAAAGTCGCTCCTTTCATTAAGAAGGAATAGTGTGATCACCTTTTTTTTTATTCTCGTATAATTCAAACGGTTAGATGGGATATGTAGTCTTTATTTACATTTTGATTGATCAAACATCCACATATATTGAAAAATAATAGATAGAAAAGGTGGAGTTTTCCTGTCAAATAAATGAGATCTTAATCTGCCATCGGCCATAAATATCTGCAGAGCAAATCCAAAATCCACCCTTGTTTTTAAGCAAGTCCATCTTAAATTATTCAACAATGAGAAAATATTCACAGTATTACCATGGAAAACAATATGTATATCCCTAAACTGAAAAAAAGGCAATAACAAGATAGTATGCTCGTGAATACTTTTTCATTGGGTAAAGGAACTATTCCAATATAGTAATCACAAAAAGAGTAATAGAAAGGTGTATTTTATTGAAACAAGTTTAGAATTAATGGCTGAAAACTAAAATCTAAAATCAGATCGTTGCAAACGCACAAGAAATCGGTAAAGCATTCTTCGTATCAAGGAATTTAAAAAAAAAAATCATGCATATTATGCTAGAAACATCTCCTACGCATTCTTTGTAAAACAAAATCGAAAATCTACAATCACAAATCCATCAGGCTACTCAAATAAACGCAGTCAAACTGTCTCTATTCAGGAATCAGAATCATATATCTACAAATTTAAAGAAAATCTTAGTCAACGATTACAGAGTTAAAAATAGAAAAGCACTAAAACAGCACGACAGATTTGACAAAAGTCAATAAAATTGAAGTCAAACGTATACCCAAAGCATCATATGCAGCAAAATAAAGTAATAATCACCATAAATTTCAAACCCAATACCACCAAAACGAAATAACCACATCCATATGCAAACCAAACAGAATTCAAGCAAGCCCTAACAATTCATTCACTAAAAGATCATCCATTCAAAGAGCAAAAATCGCCACGAGCTCATCATAGTGAGAGGGCCGTCTATAAAGCTCACAGAGAAGCCATCACCCTACTTCCAAAGCTTAACTTACCAGGAAGATCTTGCTACCATCACTCCCAAACCGGAGAAGTATCCTCGCCGCATCAAGAGCATCCCGGAGCTGCACGAGGCCCCGCACCGCCTCGTTCGGAATCGGCTCACTGCTTTCCTTCAGCTCCTCGAACATCGGCGCCAGGAGCTTGACCCGCCTCGAGAGATTGCCGAACTGCTTCTTGTATGCGTTCCGGTATTCCGATATCGCAGCGATCTCCTCCACCGCCTCCATCAGTCTCTCCACCGCCGCCTCCCCGTTACCCGACGCCTTAGGCGTCGTTGGTTTCACCTCCTCCTCCTCCATTTCCACCACTGGACCTCCAAAGCTTGCGGTCGATGGTCTCCTCCCTCCTCTCTCCTCCTCCTCGGGATATTTTTTATAGTGTGGTCCGAATGCTGGCTCAGGAGTGGGTGGATCACCGGGACACGCATCTTAAAGCTTGATGAACGAGAGGAGAAGCACGCTGGCAAATGGTGGGCAAAAAGGATAAGAAGGCATGAATTACATAAATGAATCAGTTCAGCTGGAAAGCTCAATGATTAGTCAACCTAGTAATTTCTTATTATTATTGTTTGAGATATTTGACTGAAGGGCATGAATTACATATATCAATTCTTTTTTTTCATTTTACGGCTGTGATGATAATTTTTTATTTTTTTTTATTGATTAAAAAAAGCAACACATCAAAAAAAATACCATGATATATTATAGGGCTGTCAAAACAGCTCGTTGTTCGCAAACAACTTATGTTCGACTTGTTCTCTAAGTTAACAAGCCGAATACGAATAATACTAAGAAAGATTTATTCGTTCGTGTTCGGCTCATTTTGATTTGAAATACTACTAATTAGATTCAAATGATGTTTTAATATAAACAATAATTTTTAAATCTTGCCCCAATCCTTAACATCTTATGGCTACTCAATAAAGGTTGTCAAAACGACTCTTTGTTCGTGAACGGCTAGTGTTCGGCTCGTTTGCGATCCGAACACGAACACACTTTTCGAGCTCGAAATATAAACGAGCCGAACACGAGTCGGCTCGTTTACACCCCTAGTTGCGTATAAGAAAATTTGCAATTTTAAGGTTAAGGGTTTGTAAGGGCATTTGCGTAGATATCACGTCCCAATTCTTTATGTATTTCCATATCTAACCCCAAAATCCTGCATTTATATTTATACTGCTTAAATCTTTCATACCACATTAAAAATACCTCTTTTTTTAACTTTTAAAATTGGAATATACATTTTCATGCATAAATTGCCAAATATGTAAAAATTCATGTTTGCGTGGTAGATGTGTAAATACATAAGAATTGAGAGGTGTGCATGCAAATGTATCAATTTTCTATAACATTATTCAAAAATGAAACATTTACATGCATAGAGCTCTAACCTTTTGAAAGCATGCACATAAAACTCAGATAATTTAGCCCTATAAATTAACTTGTAGAAATCAGCTATGCATTAGCATGCAGATGATTAACGAGAGGCTTTTTTGATCTATTATTTATACAATTTAAATTAAGGGAATGAAATGTTTAAATGTTGATGATTTCCATCTAGCTTTATATTTCTAACTAATATTTTTAATTTCTATAATGAATGAAATGTTTATTGTGTTATTTCTAAGAGTTAATAGTGAGCAATTTGTATTCTCTTCCTTGAAATGGTGAAGTAGGAGTTCTAAGTTTAACCTTTTTGATGTAATTAAACATTAGTTTTGAAGTGGTGATGATTTTCAATCTAGAAAATTATTTTGTTCGAATTTGTGTGATCTAGTTGTGCGAATGCAGGCCAGTGGAACAAGCAAGTTAAGTTGCGCTGAATTGGGAGAATAGGGATATTAACTTTAGGTGAATGCAATCTTGAAGTGAATTACAAGATCCTGGAATAATTGATTGATTTAGGGAACTAAACCTATTTGATTACCAAACCTTCTTAGGAGCTCGGGAAGGGAAGGATGTTTTTTAGGATAGAGAACCTCACAAAACTTTCACTTAGTTAACGTATACTAGGGTTTTTTTTATAAAATTAGGTATATAAACTTTAAAATCAACTGATTTTAAATCTTTGGGCTAGATTCAAAAGCAATACACTAGAACTTTTTCTAGATTTTGAGACTTCACTTGTTTCTTATGAGATTGATACATAAACTTAATTTTGAATGTTATTTGGATGACAAATATACTTATGTGTATCACTGTGCTTCGCCACACTTGTCTGTATTAGTTATCATCAATAGTGAAAATGATGACAATCAAAAAACACCATGAAGCACTTATGGCAACTCAAATATTGTCAAAATATTAATTTTTGAAACTTATAAAATTATGTTTTTCAAAGTTACCTGCTTCAACATCACCCAAAAATTAGAAGGCAATTGATGTGTCATTAATAAATTTTTACCAAACATGATTCTCAATGCATTTTTTTATAAGAAATCTTTCAAATTCAAATTCGAGATCTTACGGGATTCTATTTCATAAAATTTATAGTTTTACCTACTGTCTCAATAAGACAAACCTAATAATACTAAAATTGGTTCAATTTGAGTTCAATCAAGCCCATATTAAGCAATTAAAACACATTTGGAGGCTTTGGATTGTCAATCAAATGATCAAATAAACTTGAAATTTAACATATTTATAATCAAATCGAGCATCTTGATGAGAAAAATCCAACGATCCTATGATTACTAAATTCTTAGATCATTAAGGCACTCAAATCATTAAGAAAAACCTATTTATTATTGAGGGGTATCAATGTGGATTGTTCAATTGAGTAGTTAAAGAAGTTATGTACCAAAGGATTGAAATGCCCTCCCCAAAAACTTATAAATAAACAGTCTCTCTTCACTTAAGGGTCTCTCTTCACTTAAGGAGGGTAGGAGGGGATAAAAAGAGGAGAAAGAGATGGAAAATTGTATATCTTATTATAGAGAGAAGACCTGATGATAACCATCGGTCTTCGTAGTGACAAACTACTGCCAACCAATATCAGTTATTACTATTGATCATCACTGGCTATCATCGTCTACCACCGCGAACCAGCAACCTCTAGTGACTTATGTCTGCAACAGTTGAAGCCAAAGTATGGCTTTTATGGTTAATTGTTGATATTGTAACCACCAACTAAAACTTTTATGACCAACTATTGTTGTTTTTGCAGTAACCAACTACGTTTTTTTGTGATTAACTACTAGTGTTACAGCTTCCGACTATAGCATCTGTGGCCAACTATCACTATCACAACCAACTACAATATTTATTACCAAATATTGTCTTGTATCAACTAACTACAATATTTATAGCCACTACTATTTTTACAGCTTCCAGTAATGATCTTTGTGGCCAAGTAATTCGGCTATTGCAGCAATCAATTGTAGCTTTTATGACTAATTACCCCCTTCATAGCAATCAACTATGGCTTTTGTAATCAACTACTTCGGTTACATGTTCTAACTACGACCTTTGTGGCCAACAACCGCTATTGCAACTAACGGTTATAGCCAAATACAACAATAAACTAAGATTGTTGTGGCTATCTAACATCATTACAAGTTCCATTGAAGACCTCTATGGCCAAAGATTACTATTGGAACGATCGACTGCAACATTTATGACCGACTATGGCTTTATAGCTATCAATTTTGACATTTCTGGATAACTTTTACTATTATAGCCAATAACAATATTTTTAATCGTCTAATTATGACTATTATAACTAAACTACTATTATACATTTATGATTATTAGCTTTATAACTTCATCTTCTCTAATATATGAGAAGAATGAACATGTGTACTTATAATTATAAAATAGATTGTTTTAACTAGGTTAGACCCCATGATTTTTTTTTCTTACAGGATTTTTTTGCATAAAAATTATGATGTCTTTTCCTACAACTTTTTTTTTTTGTGTGTGCAAGATCTTCATATAATACTAAGACGTTAAATCATCACTCTACTTCTGCAATTTTTTTTGGCACACAATAATTAGCATTCTAAAAATAAGTTATAATCATAAAACAAATCATATTTTCTTTTAATTCAATTATATGAAAACATAAATGTTTAAGCTTTAACTAAAATTAAACTAAATAATAAACAATGATAAGGATTAATCCACTACAAAATTAGCTAATTCTTTGTCAACCACTTAAGTAGAGAAGATGGAATGAGTTTGCTATAATAATAATGAAAATGAAGGGGAGGAAGTCAATAGCGAAGAAAAATAAGAAAAAAAAAAAGAAGAGAAGGAAGCGATTGAAAAAAAGCTAACTATTGAAGGAGAAAGACAAGAATGAAGGGCTTATCAATGATGGCTTTTGATTAGGAGAAAGATCTAGCCTTCACTCTCCTTAAATCAAGACCCCATGATGCTTCGAAATTTGAAGTCTTACACATAAAAGTTTAAATTTAAATAAAAATCTTCCTCAAAACTCTCATTCAACAAAGTTTGAACTATTTAGAGATCCTTGCCATTGTCATTTGATTGCCTTCTAATGTTCAAAATATTTGTCAGAATAAAATCATGCAATTTGAACATCATGCTTTTAGTAGCTCTCTTACTAGCCATGATTAGAGTTTGTTAAAAATGAAAAATATGGATTGATGTTTTGCCATAAATTTTGATATTTGATTGAGAATTAAAAAAAAATAATAATAATAATACAATGAAAACCGAATTGGTCAATATAATATCTCAACGGCTAACTTGTCCTCCAATGCATTCAAATATGAGTGGCAGCACATGACCGTTAGCATGGCAAAGACCAGACTGAATTCTCTGCAATCCATGAAAATCGCAAGCTTTCCTTTCAATCTCAAGAAACTGGCCAAGAGAAGCAGAACCATCTCCTTTCTCGGACTCTATCTTCGGCTTACCACAGAGCGAAAACCAAGCCCTGCTCTTCCCTTTCCTCTCTGTCAGACTTACATGTCTTCTGCCCCTCCTTCCCGATCTTCTCATCGCTTCCAATGAGCTTCCTCCGAGTCCCATCAAGCTTCCAAGCGCAACGTTTCTCTCCTGGGATAGAGATCCAAATGACTGCAAAGTATAAAAATGACATGAAATTTATGTGATTTTTTTCTAATGGCTCGTTTAGTTTCTCTGACCTCTGAGGCAGAATCTGATGAAGTGAGTGAAGTTGATGTTGGGGAGCCAGTGCTTGCGGAGCTGAAGGACACGGAGTCAAGAAAATCAAAGTTTCTTATCAGGCCAAGCCTCAAACTCAGAGGCTGAAGACCAAGAGGCCACCCCTCCTGCAATATTGCAATATTTATCACCAAATCACACAAATTGATGAAATTTTCTTACAAACTACTAAGAGATTTTTTAAAGTATTCATCACCTGTTGATCCATTTGACTGAGCTTTACTGGTCATGAATCGAATTCAGCAATATTTAAGCATTCCACATTTCCTCTTAATCATCAGCAAAAGAGGAGGAAGGAAAAGAAATCATTAGACAGGGGAGAGGAAACCAGTCATCTTAAAGAGAAAAAGGGGAAAGGAAAAGGAAGAAGACGAGAGAGAAAGTGAGTACATTAAATGTTGTGCAAGTCCTTGTGACTCTCCTTCCTTATTTCAATGTCCTGTCTGAATTTTCATGATGATAAGCAGGCTGCAACAGTGAGCATCCGATACTGACATATGGGTGCTGATATAAGTGATTATAGCGGTCAATGTTTAGAATTTGGACCAGAAAACAATATGCTACCCGCCTAAATGATATTTTAGCATTAATATCAATTTTGCTCAAGAGGTTACAGGGGAATGTCTTCCAGAAAAAAAAATTACAACTATGGCACAAACTATTTAGAATGCTCTGAGAGGGATAAGGATAGGACAGGAGCAACGAAGGCATGAGCCTGTTTATATGGTGAAAAGATGAAAAGAGTGATAGCTGGCTATTGGTACTGCGGTCCCTTGCTTGTCTAATGATGGCGAAGAATGGAAGGGTCCGATAAAGGATAGCACTAGCAGTAGCATTGGCTTTTCTTTTTCTTTCCTTCTGAGTAAAAGCAAGCGCCTGCTGGGTTGTTTTTATGATTTTGAACAGCATTTGGGTGGTCCAATTCTATGCTTATATAAATAGCAAAATATACGGGTTTATTTGAGAGAAATATTTTTGTATTGGTTGCAATTTGGCCCTACATCTTTTAAAAATATTACAGTGAGGCCCACTAACCATTATTTGTTGGACTCCGGACGTAATACTTGGCAATCATTCTCAATTTATGTAAGCCAAAAAGAAGATTCTCAACTCCACAAGTTTTAACAAATTAGGTAGGAAAAGCACCATGTCCTTATGGCTCAAGTTTAGGACTCACACTCGGTCGGTGTTGCGACCGTCTCAAGTGTTTGGAATTATCAATGGGAAACCGATGGTATGATGACACAGACATTACTTTAAAAATTTAAAATAGTCCAAAAACATTACTTAGAAAGGTAAGAGCCACTAAGCATCAATATTTCTAATCCATATCCATCTCACTTATATAAATAATTTTTGTAAAGAAACCTAAAATAAGATATGATATATTTTCTTGGTACCGATTTTGAGTAAGACATATTCTTTTCTATGGAAATTATCTTATGTCGACTGGCCTGCTTTAAATATTGTATATTCATCTTCTAAGTTTAACAATTAATGATCTTAAAATAATTGAAAGAGTCACTACAAAAAAGAAATTAAACAATTACATTTATGAATTTATTTTTTTTCCTTTTTGTCTTGTCATTTATACATATTTTCTTTTCTTTGAATCATCTTTTAATCAAAAATTTAAACTTGAAAAGTTAATTAAAAATAAATGAACTTTATCAATAATCAATGAATACTCATATTTTTAAACTATAATAAAATAACGAAAGAAAAATAAATGCATGTTAGTTAAATATGTTTAGTCAATATAAAAGACATTTTAATATTCAATTATGATCATTTGATAATATTAGAACATTAAGCTACCCGACAAATCAGATCAAATGATAATGTTTGGTCGGGAAACTCAAGGCCAGGTGGACAGCCTGAGGTTGACCGACCAAAAAAACACATGACCGACTCAAAACAGACAATCATGTATGACAAAAAATGTGAAGACCTGTAAAGTTTCAACCAACTAACCAGAGCTTAATTTTCCAGTCGATCAGTCATCTTAATCAGTCGTCGACAAAGGGCCAGCTGGCCATCTATGGCAATCAGTCGGCCAACCTAGGACTAAGACTAACTGACAAGCCATCTATGGTTAGTTGTCGTGTCTCAGGTAACCGCCCGACCACCTAGGACCACCTAACCGACCAGTCTTGGCCAACCACCTAACCGACCAGTCTTGGCCAACCACCCAAATCCAATCGACTATGGTGTTTATGCTCCAACATCTTCCAACTACAATAGTCGTCCAACATCTAAGTGAAGTGGCTAATCGACGCCATCTTAACTGATTGAAAGAGGAATCTGTCAGGTGAAGAATCCTCAGATATCAAAATATGCCAAAAGCTGTTGCAAATATTAAAATACCATAATATCTTGTAACACTCTCATTAAAATAGGGGTAGAGATGTTTGTATCTTAGTATTTATCTATCTTCTATAAATAAGGGATTCAATACTTGTAAGGGGGACTTTTTGGCTCTTCATTCTCGACCCATACTTTAGATGGAGTCCACCCTCTTTCTCATCTCTCTAAATGACTTTGATTGTTGATGCTTAATGTTCAAAATACAAAAGGTACTTTAGAATATAATGTAATGTAATAGTAAATTTTAAAATTTATATACTTTATTTGGGTAGTCATCAACAAATATTATGCAAGCTGTCTCCCTCTTAATAGGAACCTTGTTCGCCTCCTTGAGTCCAAAAAATTCAGCTCCATTTGGTTCCTCTTTCTTCTCTTCCTCAATCGAAGTATATTTAGGTGTCTTTGATGCCTCCCTAGTATCATCTTCAACTTTAATATATTCTAGATTGGCTATGGTGACCTTAGTTTTGCTATCCTCAATTGGAAATTTTGTGTAAGAGATTTCCAATTTCCTCTTCTTTTGGTTTTGTCTTGATTTTACTCACCAGACCATACTGCTCAACTAAGATTTGTATAATGGTTTTCTTTTATGCTTTCTCTCTATATTTGACAATATTTTTTTCTAGTTGGTTAATTTTATTTTGCGACTCATTTATTCAGTTATTATGGCCTATAAGTAATCGAAGAAGTTCATCAATTTCTATTCCTGATTAATGTTTAACTGGATTTGGAGTTGGGATGGGGGCTGAAATGGAGTGTGAGGAGTATATGGTGCAGTATTCTCTGCAGCTGACAGTGCAAGGGATGTGTATCCACTAGAGATGTTAAACTCATCTGTCAAAGGGCTAGATGTTGGGCTCCCTAACTTGTGGGTTATTAGAGAAAAAGTAATTGACCTTCACTAGTTAGATCAATAAAGAATCAAAGAGACACAACAAACAAAACAATAAATTATCCGGTGATGTAGGCAAATATAATATCACCCAAATGTTTTTTTTTTTTAGAAATGGTCCAAATTTCTGTTGCTTGTCTGATGCTAGTCCTGAGAAAATAATATCCACCATCTTCGTACTATGTGACCTCATTTTAGACCACCTAAGCATTTGAGGTCTTGCTTCAGGTGACGCTGGAGTAAGAATGGATTTGTGCTCATAAAATCAAAATTGTCAAAAAGTAAAATTCATTAGGTCACTTGCCTGAAAAAAGTGAAAAGATTGTTGTTATTGTCAGTCAAATTAACCACTGACAAGAAAACAAAGCCATTCTTGTATCCAAGGGTCTGAAAGGGTCTGATTCTGCCTTATTTTTCAAACAATGACATCAATTTGCTCAGCCATAAAACTACAAATAATTGTTGGCCAGTTGAAGGAAGATAAATTATCTGCATTATCCTCAAAACTATGCAAGCCACTCAGGACATTGTACTTGCTCTAGGGAATAAATAATTTTGCCAACAAAAACTTTATATACAACTCTACAAATGGTACTGAACATTGTTCTGAAACAACTATCAGCAAGTCATTCTTAATTTTAGTGAAATTTATAGTTGCTATGGAAAATTTATCCCAGTGAACTGTTTCAACACGATTAGGCATGCCAATTAGCAGTGTCACATTGTTTGAATTGAAGCTTAAGGTCTTGCCACCTAATCTAAAAACCTTCTAGTCAGTGTCCCAAATTTTCAAAATTTAAAGAGATGATGAATTTTCTTGTTGGTAAGATGGCATGTGCAAGAATTGAATAAAATGAATATCTTTCAGAATAGTTTTAGTTTCCTCATTAAGTTGACCAAATACTGCATCACGAACAGATCTAACAACCGAGGGTCTGCATATGCATGTCAATACTCTTATGTTCATGATACTTCAAGATTATTACATAGTAGACATTAGTGGCGAAAATCTAGCATAACAAAGTTTTTTTTTCAGTCAAATAAATTGAAAAATATCATTATAATATCAGCAAAAAAACAACAATCATGAAAATAGAATACCACCAGAATTAACACCAAGATACCACCAGAATGCCACTAAAATATCACAATAATATCACTAATATCACCATAATACCACCAACAAATCATCAGCATACCACCATAATAATACTACCAACAAATTATTTTTTTTTTCGGAGGTATGTTGTCAGTCTTGGGAGGGGAAAAAATTTGCGTGCATAAGATGTACGCAGTGCTGCATACATAATGAAGGTTATTTTCGAGTTATATCAGCATCATATTCGCGTTATATCCCCTGTAACCTCTATGTAACTTCCATGTAACCTACATGCAATCTACAGGTATGTGAAAACAGAAGCGCAGAACTTATTTGTAAGGTAGGTTACAGGTAGGTTATATGGAGGTTACAGATGATATAATGCAGATATAATGAATATAACCTCTAATTATATACGTAGAGCTGTCATAATCTCTTTTATTGATTCCATTTATTTTTAAACTTCAGTCTGTCATAATATCTTCCAGTCAGTTCTTTAAACATTTTAGCTATATTCTGTTGAAATAGGTGGTTGGTGGCCTATTCCTGATCTCAATCTCAGTGATGCAGATGTTGCAGAAAATATTTGTAACTTTCTTATCTCACATTGCTGAGGGACCACTTTCATTTGTCTTAGTCATTGTGGAACTATATGAAGAATTTCATATTGTATAAAAAAATTCATTTTGTAACTCAACATGCATAAGAAAATTATCCAAATGCACCAAAAAGAGATGAAAGACAGAGATCTTAAAAAAGAAAAAACCTACATCCCCAAAATGAACATACATCCACAACAGATTCAACTGAAGTTACATAAAATTCTCCAAATGAACCAACAATAGTGTCGAAATTTGCTCATAAAAGAAAAAAAATAACACAAAGGAATTATGTGGTTCGGTCAAAGACTTACATCCACAGTAAGACATCAAATATGTTTTATTATGCAATTGTGTAAGGTTACATAGCTATGATTTTCAATAGAGAGCACTGCAACTAAAGTACATGTGTAACAATAACGCAATAGACGTCTTTCATATACACAGCTATAATTCTCAATACACATCTTATATTTGATACAAATGGTGTGACAATAAAGCAATACACATCATATTTGATATAAACCTTCTCATAATTGTCGAATTAATATGTATTTCCATTATCTGAGATGCTCATATCTACGGTCATCATAATCTCCATAATAAGTGTTTACATAAAAGACCAAAGCAAACCGAAGCTCTAAAGACCAATATAACTCATAGTTCTAAAATATAAGCATTTTATCTCACCTCTACCCTCAGCATCAAAGGAAGCCCCTAAACCCCATCAACACAGAAATGAAAACAATGAAAACGAGAGAATTCATTGCTAACTAAAGAGTGGAATGTATGTAAATGCATTGCATATAAATTTCTCATTATACAACTTAGCAACATTCAAACAAATGCCCCATGATATATCCTCCAACTAAAAAGTGGAATGTATGTAAATGCGTTGCAAATAAATCCCCCAATAAATTCATCATTATATGCTAACAGTCATTAGTATTTGCATTGCAAATTGAAGTTGCAAGTATTGTTTCTTCTTCGCAGATAACGAGAATTCAAAATATTTCCATCTGTTGCAATCAAAAATAGACCCTATGCATTCCAAAACTCCTCGCTACTAACAACAACACAACAACACAACAACAGGAAGAAACTTTCCAAATGACCCCATAACGCATTGAAGCCCATTCCAACATTTCGAACCAAAGTTTTAACATAGGAACATGAAGAACAATATAACAGGTGCAGTGGAACACATATCTAATGCATTCAAGGGATTTGCTTATCTGTCATTCTTAAGATATTACTAGAAAAAAAAAATCGCAAGTGCACTGGAACATAGATCCAATGCATTCCCAAATAATCAAGCAAAGACATCCTCAAGAAAACCGAATCTTGCAAAAAAATTTAAGACAATCGAATTGAGCCATAAAACAAACCAGAGAAGATCGAGTCATAAAACCAACCAGAAAGCATAGCGGCACATAGATCTCACCATAGGAACGATCGAGAATCGATGTACGATGTTTACGAAGAAAAAAATCGGGAAAAGAGAGGGCGAGGGAGAGCGAGAGAGCAATCTCACAAGGACACGAGAAATTCCATCTTTTTCTGGTTGGTGCCCCCGAACGCCTTTCCAAACGCACATAGACCCCCGCATGCGATGCTTGTCGTCATTTTGGTAATGCCCCGGAACGCCTTTCCAAACAGCAAGGCGTATAAGCTGCCCCAAAGGGGCCTAAGTCTTCCGTACGCAAAATTTTCTCCCTGGGAGGGGTGCTACGGAAATATGCATTTAGGTGACGAAAATGAGCTCCACCGCTGACTGTCCGGACCTAAAGTGAAGAGGAGAGAGCGGGATGAAGATCGTGAGGAAGAAGAAGGACAACAGTGGAAAGAAGAGGCCTCTATCCAATTTGATAACATCAAAACCTAATTTCCCGTTCGAATCCGAAGAGGAGGAAGCCGGACATCTGAATCATCATTGTACAGATACTCCAGCTTCAGACCCCGATTCCAAGCAGCTCGCCGATTCATTTCAGTACGAGGGCATCCAGCTTACTGAGGTTGATATGCATCCAGGTGCAGGTCCAAAGTGTTTAACAGCTTCCCTAGCATTCTTAGGGCCCCGTAAAAGAACATGTGAACCGTATACCATCATTTATGATGTCAGTAATTAGGTATAAATATGTAACACATCATCACTTGATATATATAGTAGAAACATTTGTGGCGTAATGCGGCATGCATGAAAACACCAAACTTCTGAGAGACTGCACTATCAATTGCATCTAAACATAACTAATTTTAAAATGCCCCGACATTTAAGATCAACATGTAAACGAAGGAAAAAACCACTGAATCGCCTTTCAAGGAGAACAAAATACAACATTAATATAGATCCAGAATTAAATCAAGGCCAACACAGATGCAACTGATAAAACAAAGGATTCCATAGAAGCATAATGCATTGCGCTACACACTTGCCAGATTTGATTCTTAGAAGGTGAATCAAATATAAATCATTATTAAATATATCACATAAGGGGCAGGAATGATGGTAGTCCAAAAGAGAAAAATAGACTGTTAAAATTATTTTAATCAAGATATGAGAACCTGCTGATTCAAAATGGCAGCTTCATTATTTTTTTTATCTTTTTAATAATTTTGGCCAACAATAGCTTCAAATACTCTCAAGAGTAATTCAAAATTCTACAATCACAAACTTCCTAGACACCAGACCTTCACATCACATTAATCTCCCCTGTTACAGTAACACCACTTGTCCCAGAATAAATCTGAATTTAGCCATCATCCCTCCAAACACCTTCCCATAACACCAGCCCAGCTGGTAACACCCTCTTTCCACACTATAAATCCAAACTCCCCTACCTCCTCAAAAACAGTTTTCCCGCCAATGTCGTTATCTGTCCCAGTGTCATAATATTTCCAAGTCACATCCCTGACACCCAACCCTTCAAGGAAAGATTCCACCTTCCCAACATCCATATCTACCCCCTTCTTTCCCAACATCCATAAGATCTATCCCTACTGCTATCCCCATTTATCCTTCACACTCTACTAGTCATACCACAAAAAACATCAGCAACGAGGGCTTCAACCAAGGTGTCTACGGTGCAATGTGGGTGCACAAAAATTAGGATGTCTTGGAAATGTCTCAAATGGAAATAATGAAGATGGCTGACTGAGGGAGGGCATCAACTTCTAGGGATGACAAGAAGGTGAATTCAATAGTGGCGAAAAGAACATAGCTTCAAAGTAAACAATGGTTTTCGGGTATATACCTCAGACGCTGATCTTTCAATATATCTCAAATGGTAATGAGGGTGTGTCTCTTGTGCCAAGAGAGGACAATGATTGCTTGTGATATCCTAGATTGATTGAAGCAATTTCACCAAGGAAATCGTTGAAAGAACGATGTTCTCACCATCATCTCCTTCGTCTTTTATAAAGATGCCCTTTCAATATCCAGCACACTACTATCTATGGCATTCTCACCCTAATGGTGAACTTTGAGTTCAGCATTGGAAATTTCTTGCCTTTTACTTTCAATTGATAGTTAAGTTCTTATTTTCATTCATAGTGAGCAGAAAATAGAGATAAACGTGTATTTATAAGGAAACAATAGCGCTAAAGGAGTCCATAAAATAGAATGAGCATTACTGATCATGATCTTCGAATGACATGGGAACATTAAAATAAATGGGAAATTTGACATACATACCACCCAATTCAAATGCATTTACATATCTAACCCCTAAATTTTAATTATTTACATTAACTCTGCCCAAATCATTCATTTGACATCATAAATATCACTATTTTAACTTTTAAAAAGTGAAATACACCTTTTCATTCATAGGTAAGGTGGCATATATGTAAGAAATAGATATTTAGGTTTCGATATGTAATTAAATAGGAAATAAGTGTTAAGTAAATTTTCCAAATAAATATGTGCAGGACAGTAAAATACCTGTTTTTATCAATAAATAAAGAATATAATGCTATTGTAGATTGAGCTTTGTTTACTATAACAGTAGCATAAAACAGCTTGTTAACAATTTAGAGATGTGTACTAAGATCGAAAATGATGAGAATCATAAGTGTGCTTCACAAGATATCTTCATCCAATAGGTTTTACATTTCCTATTCAGAAATATATTTGTCCTATTGTTGGTATATTTTGAGGTCACAATGAACAAAAAAATTTAATTTAAATATTTTTTAGTAATTATTAGTTAACATCAACACCCGCATATCATTAACAAATCGAAGTCTTGCATATGAATCATGCTTCAGGGCCACAAAAATATTAAAGAGCACAAACAGAAAGTATTACTTATAGCTAATAAGACTGCTAGTTAGGACCAATAACAATTCATAAATTGAAATCAAGAACACTGGCTGCATCAAAGTTCTTCATTATCTTCTCATCTTAAAGTCTTCCTCCTAGAATAAAATTTAGTGATGATAACATGATCATTTGATTGAGGATGAACTTAACATTTTAAATTTTATTTCGATATAACTAAGAAATTAAAATATTACATTCATCTGAAAAGAAATTTAAAATTTTGAATCCATTTCAATTACATTTTCATTGGTAGATACCAAAATTCTCCTACTTGATCTTCCCTGAGGAAGACAAAAGATGAGACGAGACTGGAATAAAAAAAAAATACAGAAATTAATGGGGGCATTTACATGCATCCCACACAATTCTTGTGTATTTACATATCCAACACCAGAACATTACTTTTTTTTACATTCATACTGCTCAAATCTTCCCATATCACAACAAAAATATCAACTTTACAAAGTTTGAAATACATCTTTGGTTAAAGGTGATGTCTGTATAAAAATTAAAGTTTGGGGTATTGGATATGCAAATTTATAGGAATTGAGTGAATGGATGTAAATCTTCAAATTAAATATGCGTTCAATCAATTGGGAGTCCACAAGTAATTATACACAATAATCATATATCAACTCCTGATTGATTAAGTTCACAATACCTTTATCTTCTTAATCAGTACCAAATGATTTCTGCTTCCACAACCCACAACTGAAATCAATCAATGGTAACCTCTAGAAGTTCTAGATTGATAAAGTTCCAACCTTCCCTTAGCCTCTGGTAAAATAAGCTCCAATTCCGGATCTTGAATTGCAGAACACTGTTTCGAAGCCCATTCCAGCACGGTGAGGACCTCCTCCATGGCCAGCTCCTCGCTTTCGGGAACATGGAGAGCAATGTAGCTCAGCAGCACGAGAGCTGCAGTCTGCACCATCTGTTCACCAAAATAGACGAGTTGGACGAGGTGCTTGACTCCTCCAGCATTAATAATGGCTTTGGAATGGTCGACGTGGAGGTAATTATCAGTGCAGGCAAACTTGGCGAGAGCAATGGCTGCTTCGCGCATCACAACACCTTCTTTCTCGTCCAGCAGCCTCACTAGTGGCCCGATGATGCGTTTCTCGGTGGCTCTGAATGTTCTCGACAAGCAACCAATGGCGGTGATGCAGGGCACTAGAAGGTCATCGTATTCCGCCTTCTCGATGACGCGGAGCAGCTGGTCGACGATGGAACGAGCGGTGGGGGAGGTGGGTTTGAAGGCGGAATGGCGGAGAACAGCATCCCCTTCAGCCACGCGGGCGATTTCCATGAGAGCCATGGCGGAATTGTATCGTACATCATCTTCCCCCTTCTCGAGAAGAACGGCGAAGCAGAGAAGGGCTTTTGATTCGGTTATGATTTTACAGATGGCAGAATTTCCCCTAGCAAGGTGCCATAATGCTCGGGCGGCCATGGCTTTCATGTACGATTTGGTCCCCGGGCCCTCGAATTCTCTCCCCCTGGTATTGGACCCAGTGAGGGGGGTATGAGGATGCCGGACATTGAGGGAATGATGGTCGGAGCTGTTTCCTTTGACGCCCTGCATCTGGTTCTTTCTGACCTGGCTGTCCATCGGATGGCGAACTAGGGCTTGCTCCGACGACTCCTTGGACGGATCGGCGGCGATATTAGCCATGACGACAGAGTGAATTGAGGTGACTTTTGGAGGAATCGTGTACTTGGAGTGCTCTTCGACTGTCTCGAAGGCGAGATGGCCAACGAGGAGGCGGACGACGTTGTTCTGTGCGAAGACATCCTGACATTTCGGGTGATTAGCGGCGAGCTCGGAGACGGCCCATGCGACCATGGCCTGAACCCTCATAGGGCTCTCCTTAAGCACCTTTGCGAACACAGAACAAACTCCGGCGAGAATCATCTGCTCCACGCTCTCCGGATCCCGGCCGAGAAGACCGAGAGCACGAGCTGCGTTCTCCTGTCCCTCAACCCGGCCCTCCTTCACGAGGCGGAGAAGATGGCTGACACCATCTTCTTCAATAATAAGCCTCCCGAACCTTTCGTTGTCTCGCGCAAGTGAAACAAGGCTGGCTGCAGCGTCGGCGCGGGCTTCCAGGTTACCAGTATGCAGGGTTGCGATCTGCTCCCATATTAAGAACAGGATCGGTTCGTTCTGAGCGATGGGGGGAAGACCCAGGTGCATATCGCCGTCCTCATCGCCGGCGGCGGATCCCCTAAGGAGCCAAGATACGTCGCCGATGGAGTTATCGAGACCGATCAACATCTTGCGGAAGGCGCCGGCGGGGATTAGGGTGAACATTCTTTTCATGATCCCGTTGGCGCGGCATTTGGCGATGAGAGAGAGGGCTTTGTCAAGGACCAGTTCAGTGTCATCCATGATCCGACGAGCCGGACGCTCGTAGAGCTCCGCTCTCGCGGCTTGCCGGAGAAGAGCGGCGAGGCGTTCGGTCTTGGACTTTAGTTCCTGGCACTCGGTTCTGAATGAATGAGCATCGTCGGCTAGTTTCGTTACCTGGTCGGCGAGCTGGATCGGCTTCGCTAAAATCTGCATGACTCCATCGCCCATCATCTTGCCGGATCTCTTGTACTGCTGATTGCTTCCCGGTATTTGAGTTACGGACGAAGAGAGACAAGGGTTTGGAGGAGGAAGACGATCGTAGCGATTGCCGGAATTTAACCTACGGACGAAGAGAGGAGGAGAGTTTGGCGGAGGAAGACGATCGTAGGGCTTCTCGGCGAATGTTCCGCGGTAGAAAGGATGGCTTTTTTTGTTATGATCGATATTTGTCTTTCTTCTATTACGGCAGCGAGGCGGTTTGACATTTGAGCTTTTACATGCATGCCACCCAATTCGTAGTATTTGCATGTTAAATCAATATTTTTATATTTTTTAAATTCTATTTATATCATATAAAAAATGCTCCTCAAAAGGGATAAAAATGTGTCATCCAAATGTAATTATCATGGAATAAGAATGTTTATAATAAAGCATTGGGAAGTTTAAGAAGGCTAGCATTTCCATGTTTAAATGTTCATGAAGTTTATTATGCATGTTCCTTTTTGGATGCATCTTTCGTTGTTTAGAATAAACTTATGGAAGGTTTAATTAAAGTAGATTTAGATGGATGTTATGAAAATTTTGCAGCAGTCTCTTAGAGCTGAGTTATCATTGTGGTTGATGCCGGTTTCATGGTTCTAAAGTTTTTTTTTTTTTTTTAGCTGAGTTGCAATTTGAAGTGCTCAACAACTTCTTCGTCTTATCGAAGCTACCTCTTTTTTGCTTCTTCAAGGGTAACCGTTACTTTAAAGATGAGCATCAGAGTTTGTATGCTTTAATTATGAGCTTTATAGCCTACTAAGCGTGGAGCGGATAGGACGGCCATAAAATTTTGTTCTGGGCAACCGTTGCTTCCGCACTTTTAGTAGTTCAGGGTTTAGGGTTTGCAATATAAGATTAGTATACCTGTCACTATTGCTGCGGACATCATTTTTGTTTTCTATAAGAAATGGATATGGGCATTTGTGCAAATTAAATTGAGTGTACTTTCTAAGACACTCAATTTTAAAAGGAAAAAAGGTATATAGGCTTTTCAGTAGCTTGATGTGTTTGAAGTTTGGATGTGGCAATGCTAACTATTATATTCCTGCTAACATCTCCACATGATGGACAATGAGCTATGCATTTTAAGCTTTTCCGTGAGGTAAATGTATGGCAATAAAGCATTGAGATGTTGGATGCTACAGAATGTTAAAGAGTTGTTGGCATTTGCTTTGCAATTACTTATAAAGGAGTCTGAAGTTAAAGTGAATGTTACTAATAATGGATGTTTGCTATTATTGATAATATTGGCTTTGTTCTTCTTTATTAATTGATGTGTTACAGTATAACAATTGCTAGGAAATAATACACCTATATGGATACTTCACATTGCTTATGGGATACTTCTATATAGATACTTCACATTGTTGATTGATTTATTAATTCTTTCTGTTGTGTCATTTCTGTAGATTATTTCTTTTATTCATTTTTCCTTAAGATTTTATTAGATATGGATCAAAGTATATTAGATTTATAAATGATGTGATGCCTTTGTATCAGACGACCATTTGTGGTTCTTCACATTGCTTATGGTTTATGTTGTTTCACATATGCATCCTTTTAATAGTTGCGGACCTATGGGAAATTGTGGCTACATAATTCATTGTGCTCAGCAACTCCCTACTTGGTGAGATGGTTGGCCCCTTCCCACAATGGTTCTACTTAGGTTGTGTTACTTTAGCAATGTTGTAGTACAAAAAAGGTAGCAGGTGCAGCACAAGTCAAGCGTATTACTTCATCTAATTGATCTTACTTTGGTATTTCTTACTTTCAATGATATTCTTTGTGAGTAGTGATGAAATGATGGTATATTACTTACAATGAATGGGATTCACAATCCCTGGTGATATGTTTTGTTATCTCACTGTTTATTCATTTCATTTTGGAAGGTTGCTCAAGCACTATGAGAAATTGGCTAGCCACACTTTTTTTAATTTGTTGCCTGAATGGGAGTGAATATGAAATTGGATGATCACCTTTCTAGCTTGGTGTAGGCTTGTAGCGACTATGGTTTGATTTTTTATGGTGATGGATGAATACCCAACCTGTAGTCATTTTATTTCCCTAGGGTATTTCTGGTAAAAAAATAAGTTTTGCATTTAATTTGGCAATCTTTGGCATAGTGATGTTATAACATTTTAGTGGGTTTGGTTCTTCTTTATATAAAATTAATTTTTGTATTTAATTTGCCAACTGTGGAGCAGCTTGGATGACCACAAAATTTTTTTGTCGAGAATCGTTGTCTCCATATATTGGTAAGTAGATTTTCTTGATTTCCTACATTTTTTGACTGATATATTCTCTTTTTAATAATTGTGGGACGATGAGCTCCAGGTATTTAGGGAAGTCCGGACAAGTGATGTGCCTCTGCGAAATGCCGTCATTGCTACTCACGTCACGCATACAACATAACTGTGGGTAGCAGTTCTATAAGTGCCAGAGGTGGAAACACGGACCGGAGGACTGCGGTTTCTTCAGGTGGGCAGACAACCCTTCAGATTCTATGTTATTTCAATTGGACAACGTTACACGGGGTTCGACGGTGTCACAATTAGAGACCATCACTTGTGCTTCGAGTGTTTCCGAACCGCAGAATGTTGCTCGGGGTTTGATCATGCACCAACCGAGCAACGGTTCTCACGAGATGTTACTTTTGTATTTTAAATTGAATGTTATAATCCTATTACTAATTGTAGTTTCAATATGTATTTTGATTTTAATTTGGTGTCTTGAACTCTATTTTAAGTGAAGTGAGTATCAAAATTTTGTACTGTTATGAAATTACAAAATTGTCATGCAATAAATCTATATAAATATAAATAAATAAATAAATATAAATTATATATATATATATATATATATATATATAAGAGATTATTCATGAATAACAACTAAAATATAGAATAAAAATTCTATACTTTGTGCTAATTGTGTAATAAAATAAGGTTTATAAGAAATTCTTCACTTCGGTTTCTTCAGCTCATCCTGCATATTTTCTTCTATTTGAGTTTGTTTTCTTCTTACTCTTTCTCTCTGAAAAGGCTTCTTTGTTTCACCTACATTTTATTGTTCCTATAATATTAAAAAAATATATCGCATGACAAAATATTAAAACAAACATTTTGAAAATAAACCACAACTTTCAAATATAGGTAAATTTATATAAATATTAAAATTAAAATTTATTTGTTAGATAGGACACAATAGAAAAAAAGATTCATCTAGCTTATATATTTTAAGTGTGGTGATATGTAATTTTGTTAATAATGCAAATTTTAATTATTTTATTTTAAAATTAGTGTAAAATGTAAATTTTTTATTATAATTTATGTTACACTTAATTTAAAAATAAAATTTTGAAAATTAAAATTTATAATGTTTGAATGGTATTTTATCTACAAAAAACTACAAATCAGTTATTTTCCAACCGCACAAACCAAATAGCTAAAAAACTTATCCAGAACAAGGACAGAATGATAATTTATTCTGAATCAACTGTTTTCCAAACGAACAAACCAAACAACCAGTAGTTTATCCGGATCAGCTGTTGATCAGTATATTATCAAAATAAGCTGGATAAGCTGCGGCTGCCTCAAATAGACCCTTAAAATGACTTGGCCCACGTTTTAAAAAGAGCCACGTTGGACTTAAAACGCCACCCTAAACCCCATAAAATCACGACTACATGTTGCGTCGCTGCGTTATCGCCGACGTAAACCGGGCATAACAAAACAAATCTACCACATTCTACTGCTTTACCCGTTGTTCTCTCACCCCCCCTAAACCACGAGAAAATATTACCTCAGGACTCTGCAGGTACAATTGCCTGCAGAGTCCAATTAACGAAAGCCATGTGGAATCCTGGTCTCACAAGCTAAAATAGGGAAAATAAATAAAACTTCGCACACGACCCAACCGGAAATACAACCCGATCAATTTACCGACAGCTTTCATAAAATTATTTCGCACTCGATGGAGTCGCTACTGTTCTCTTGCCATCTGAAGAAATATTTCACAGCCATCGACGCATGCATCTAGGGTTTTTGGAAGAAACTTTTTTTCGGGTTTTTGTGTTTGGTTTTGAAGGAATTTTCCATCTTTCTTAAATTTTATAATTCTTATATAAGTTATTAATAAATATAAGTTATGATATCTAAATAAATTTTTTTTTTGTAACATATTAATAACAAACTAATAACATACTAATAATACACCAATAACACACAAATAACACAAAATAACACACTAATAATACATAATAACACAGTTATACACTTGAGAATATACTCAGTGTGCTATATCATTGGTTATAACGCCACCCCACGTGTTATAGGACGGCTGTGTAACACGTGGGTGGCGTTATAACCCGGATATAACACGCGGTGAATATCCCCCAAGTGTTATACCGCGAGTTAGGGAGTGTTATAGGGCGGTTGTATAACATGTGGGCGGCGTTATAACTCACGGTATAACACGCAGTGAATATTTACCATGTGTTTTTTATTAGTGTGTTATAGAACAAAAAATAATATATTTAGATGTTATAACTTATATAAAAATAATAAAATTCAGGATAGATATATAATGAAAAAAGTAGATCAAAATCAAACACAAATCCAAAGAAACATTTCTTGAGCTGGGTATCCATCGCGTGCCAAATAATTTTATGAAAACGATGATAAATTGATCAGTTGTGTTTCGGGAGGTTTTATTCGGTACGTGCACCGCAGGAACCCTTAC
>NW_018164471.1:236618-236898 GCF_001263595.1 Phalaenopsis equestris | reverse complement strand
TGGTGAACTTAAGTTGAAATCCACTTGTTAAAACATGATTAGAAAAATCAACAATAATTAAACTCTTTTGAAACACCACAAGTCCAATTAGGATTAAAAATTTGGCTAAGTGTTCTTAAACAAATTGATTTGCCCCTTTCAGGATCTTCACCCATATAATTACCTTATTCTTGGGAATAATCAAGGCATCAATGTTCACTGAGCATCAAGATATTCAGGATGAATTATTAAGCAACACAATAAAGTTTAAATGAACCCAAGACCTTTTACCAGATATTAA
>NW_018164471.1:231456-235169 GCF_001263595.1 Phalaenopsis equestris | reverse complement strand
TTTGAGGTAAATCGCTCTTTCATTTAAACTATGAAAATTATGGGGTCAGTTTGACTTCATCTTTTTCAAAACTAAAATTAAAAAAAAAATGTCCTTCCGAAGCGGGCAACGGGATTTCAATTCCGATGACTGACAGCTTCTTACGGGCAAACCCCACACCAAAAATAGTGCCGACATTTCCCTAGTGACCTAGACCTCAGACTTACACAAGCTCGATGATTCATATGTGAAAAAAACAAATATCCTCAGTTTCTCACAAGGATTTAAATACCTTAGAGAAGGCTCAAATCCTTGAACAATGGGTCAATTAAGTAGTGTATGGAATTTCTATTGATTTGGGTGAGTTATCGAGTCCTGAGGCATGACTTGGTGGGTCCCAAAAATTTTTAATGTATGATTTTCTTGAGCAAAGAATAATAAGTTCAATGTTCCTTCAAAATATCCAAACGATCACAAAAGTGTTTGGGGGCATAACCCTAAACAACAATTTAAAACCCTCTGGAATGTTTTGAGTTCATTTGGACTTATTAATTACTCAAATGATCATCTGAAACTAGATTAAGTTTCAATGAATTATTTTATCTTGTGCTCAATGAGCCTTATTATTTTAATTATCCCCTAATCGGGGGTACTCAGACATTCACTCAATGTTTTATTTAAGTGTTATGTAAATGGAGGCCCTTAAGGCAAGCTCAAGTCATTAAAGATCTTGTACCCATGATTAAAATTGGGCTCATAGTTTTTAAAGGTATTCATTAATTAATCATGTTTCTCTTTTATAAAACTCATTAAACAAGTTTAAATTTTAAGTCTAACTCACTACTAAACCCTTAAGTCTTCTTTTGTGGATAATTTTTCAATAATCAAATTGTTAAATTAAGTGAATTTAATACTTATTAAAAGATTATGATTTTCATCTAATCACCAATTATGGGATTCAAATGTGTAATTTATTATCTACTTGACTTAAGCCCGGTACCTTAAGATCATCTAATAAATTAACTTCCAAGTCGCAATAATTTAAGAAATTACACTTTTACCCTTGTTGTGAAAAGGTGACAAGTTGGTTTCTACCTCTTAAACCCTTATGTTTAAAACATCCAAAAGAGTTTATTGTGATCAAAATAACACATTTACCCATTCGTTAATCCTAAAATTTAATTATGGCATCAAAATCCTAAAATTATCGTTTTGCCTTTAGGCTCTTCACTTCATAACTCGTCAAATGCAACTCAAATGACTTTGAAATTTTTATGGTACCCCACTCATGGGTCAATTAAAAAATTGGAGGTGAATTTATAATTTTTCTAATTTTCATTTAGTTTTTATAATTATTTTATTCAAAAATGATGCTTTTAAACATTAATTCATTTAATTATTAAAAGTGATTTTAATGTCCTTAGGAAAATTCTTAGAGGTTCACCTAGGTTGGAGACTACTTGGACTAAATTTTATGATTTTTTTGAATTTTATTTTATTTATTATAATTAATTAATAATTTTAATGATTAATTAAATAGAAAATAAAATCTAATTTCAAAAAATTACCTTTTATAGTTTTTTTAAATCTCTCTAATTCCAAATAACTCAAAAAATAATTTTTTTTTAATTTTGTTTAATTTTTATTTTTTTATTATAATTATTTAATGAAAATTTACGGAAAATCCATTTTTAATATTTAAAATACATAACTATTTTAGAAAAGAACTAGGAAAAATATTTTAAGGAGTCCCAAGTGATCAAGAAATAATTTAGAATACTTCTGTGAATTTTTATATTTTTTTTTATTTTTAATTATTTTTAATTATTTTAAAATAAAAAATTAGCTTAAAAATGAAGTATTTATTTTAACATCAATTTTACTTTTCAAAAGTGCCCCTAAACACAAGGAACTCTCAAAACTATTTTCATAATTTTTCTAATTATATTTTATTTATTATAATTGTTTTAATTCAAGAATCCCATTTACCTTCAAAAATAGACTTAAGTGGTTAAATCAACTCAAATAGGTTTTAAATTCTTAGAGAGAGTTAAAATAATCATTATTTATATTGTAGGACCATTTTTGTAATTTTTTGGATTATATTTTATTTATTTAAATTTTTATGAGTTTTAATAGCTTAATAGCAATGTAATACACTTACTTGTTTAAACTTATTTTAAATTTTTCCTAAAGTCCTTTGACCACGAAGAATCTACCAAAATAAATCCCATATTTTTTTTATTTATATTTTAATTTATATATATTTTTTAAGCAAAAACAAGCAACTAAACTTGAAAATTAAGGCTTTTAGGGATAGAGGTGTTCTCTAACTTTGAAAAAATCAAAAAACATCTCTAACCACATGGAAAAAACAACTAAACTGATATTCAAGTCAAGGTGGTTAATATTTAATTAAATATAATTTAAAATACTCTCTAGAGTATTTAATTAATTAAAGATAAAATATAAGGTAAATAATTTTATTTTTAGTTCATAATTTTCCCCTCTGTTCACTGAGCAAAAAAGTTTTTTTATTTTATTTTTATGATTTTTCTACACAAAATTATGAATTTTTAAAATTTCAATATTTTAATAAATCAAAAGGCCATATTTTTCTACTTATCCACGTGGCATCTGACTCATCCTTGATGGCTCTGAAAGCACACGTGACACGCTCCCATTTGACACCGCCTTCTGTGTCCGCTCTTTATGGACCATCTCCTTGTTCGGCTCCTCCTTCATCGTTCGATCAATACACGCGTGAATGGATGACATCTGTTCATCGTCCCCATCTATTCTAAACTGAAATCGTCCATATTAAAACCCTAAGATCTTTCGCAATACTCAATCAAATCATATTTGGTTTATTTCTACAGCTTCATCTCATCAAGGCGAACCTACCTATACGGTTACATGCATTGGAAATACAAGTCTACTTCATAATTAATGAAACCAAGGCTAAAATTAGAGAATTTGAAATATACCTTTGCCCCAGAGCCGAAGCCTTGATTGTGTGCTTGTGGAAACTTCCTTGTAGTTTAACGAACCTCTAGGAAGTGTCACCTTGCTTTGGTATAAGGTTTAAGTAGGATTTTGACCAAAGGGTGATGCGACCTTGGTCTAAGTGTGGGTTAGAGTGCTCGGGAGAGAGGGTTTTGATGGGGAACTTCCTCTTTTGGTCTGTAGAATGTCTTGGAAAGTTTAATTTGAAGTTTGGAGAATTTTATGCAATGACGGAAAATGGCCCTGGTTTTAGAAGTTTAAATTGAGCTTGGACAGTGGATTTCAATGGCTAAGAATGGTGGAGTTGAACTCAGGAAGGTCATGGAAAGCTCTGTCAGCAATTTAGAAGGCTCTCCCCAAGTAATTGACAGCACTCTTTCTTTGGCCATGAGAGGGGAAGTTTAAATAGCCATAGCCATGGTGGCCAACAGGGCAATCCAAGGTGGGAAATGGTGCTTATGTGGAAGGCTGAGAGGCTCAATTAGCCAATTAGAATGAGACACATTGGATGGATGCAAATTAGGTTTGGTCCACGGGGAGAGCTTCTCAGTTTTGGGTTTTCCGGCAACTAGGTCGGCCGACCATGTCATGGGAGGAGGCTAGCAGAGTCAGGGGAGCCAGAGAGAAGCTTAATTGTGATTAGGATGGAGGTTTAGGGCCTGTTTGGCGCAGCTGCAGATTCTCAGCTTTTCAGTTGCAGCTGCGCTGGCCCAGGAAGGAGCCGGAGG
>NW_018164471.1:228858-229455 GCF_001263595.1 Phalaenopsis equestris | reverse complement strand
TCGTTGGGTGTCCTGAAATCATTTCTCCCATCCATTTGTCTCCAATCTGAGATGATGTGTAACAGGGCTCACGGTCCACATGCGTGTTATAGTAATGCACTAGTATATTTATAGCTGCATTTCGACGTTGACGTCGGACTTCCTCTGGGTCCATGACGATATGAACTATACATTACACTTTGAAACACAGTTAAGCTCATAGATGGAATAAAAGAACCAAACATATGAACTTTAATTGGAAAAAAAATAACTTAAAAATCATTTGGAATGAAGTTAAATCAGTTTGATAAAAAAGACGAACAACCACAAATGAAAAAGTGAAATGCAGCCATAAATCATAGATGAAAGAAAGTGCAGCACTCTAGTTTCCAAATCATAAACAAAGACAATGTCAACTAATGAGGAGCTAAACTTCACAGGTCACGACGGTTATAATAATAGCGTATGTATTCCAATCGTCGCTCTTTGCTCAGTGCTGTGAAGAAGTCTCGGTGGAGGGAATCACGAAAGAGGTCTACTGCAAAGTAGAAAAGATCACGATCCCCTGTAAATTCTGGATCTTCCTCAAGAAGTCCAATGACCTCATGAACCGAGGTT
>NW_018164471.1:204021-226221 GCF_001263595.1 Phalaenopsis equestris | reverse complement strand
CATTGAAATCCATCACCCATGTATTAATTAATGAATTCGTGGGAACAACTGAATCCATCCAACAACCAAACTCATCCAAGAAAAAAGATATCCCAATACAATCCTAAAATAACTCCCCTGTAAAATAGACATCTCATGACCGAGCTGCTTGACATGAACATTACCAAAAAGTAGAATGTCAATGATGAACATTTATGATATATAGTTGCCAAAGCAATGCATTATCAAATTTATATTAATTACATGCTCCATTGCCATAAAAAAGACCCCTCCAATTTTGTGCATAATAAATTCTTTATTTGTAATGCACAAGTTAAGCCTTTTATAAATATGAGTGAACATTGTAACAAAGCTCCTAAAAGAAATAATGACTTTCATCTCCTTCTAGCTCTCTTCCCTTGATACAACCTTTCCTTGAGATTTCAATCCTCCAATAAACATATCAATTAATAGGTCAAACTTATAGTGGCTAGCTCGAAAAAACAGCAAGAACATATCAATAGCAAAATGTTATTACACCATTTTCTGTGTGCTTCAACAGATTAGTAACCAACAAGCTCGAAAAAACAGCAAGCAATAGAATGCTGGAATAAAAAATGCAGATGCACTCCAAAAATACCACATCACAAAGAGCAGATCACTCTCCAAAAATGCAGATGCACTCTCCAAAAACATTAAAGTAGATCCAGCCACCCAAACCGAAACAGGGGATTTCTAAAATGTATGCTCACTGTCAAAGTAAAGATTGGGGAAGAGGAAAATAGTAGATGGAATCAAAAACACCACTTCCTAATCACAAGCAAGAGAAGAAGGGAATAATCATTCCCCCTCCTAACCCAACTCAACATCATTTGGAGGAAGAAGAGTAAGGTATCATGACATTAACAAGCCAACTCCACATCAATTCGACAGCTCATATGCACTGTCATCTATGCACTTCACACTACTAAAATGCATGAACAACTACCACTACACATGAATCAACCACCACAACCACAATCTTCGACCAATCTTGAGCCATCAGCCACCAAACAAGAATGGGTCAAACGAGAAGGGAAAGCAAAGGCAAAACCCTAGTGATGAAAGAAAGGGATAAAGAACTAAAGAGGTTCCATGCGCTAAAGAAAAAATCGCCGAAGTAGGAAGGATATGAGAGGAGAAAACATCACATTCGAAAAAACTCATAAGCACCGTCATATCTGCGATTAGAAGAAGAAAACTACTCGTTATACCTCAGATCTGTCGATCGGGGGGCTATGAAGCAAGACGATGAAGGAGAGCCGCAAGGGAAGTCGTTAGGGCTGAAGAGAAAAAAAAGGGGTAAGCGGGGAGAATCTTCAGGCAAAAGCGGGGCCGCGGGGTTAATATCGCAACCCGCTTTTGCTCAACTTTGGGAAAGTTTTGCTGCAAAGCTACGAACCAAACGGCCGACTGCGCGACGAAGCGGCTGTCGCATACAGCGCCACGCGTCGTGCAGCAGAAGTCAAACCAAACAGACCCTTAATCAAGTGATACGAATATTAAGTCATTTTGCCAAAAATGGAAAGGATTCCACTAAATCATGGGATCCTTGGTCCATGGCACCTCTAAGGTGGGCTAAGAGGATCTAGGTTGGACCTTAGAGTCCAAATGGCTGTTGTGGTGGTCTAAGTTGGGCTAAACCAAGTGACGCCAAGTGGGTTTAGGGTTTAGGTTCAAAATTTTGGATTTAGCTTAGACTTGAGTTTAAGCTTGACTAGAGTTTAGATTTAGTTCAATTGATTGGCCAATTTGATTTATAAGATTTTCATGAGGTATTGGGAAGTCAATTGGATGGAAATTTAGAGGGTATGGTGTTCAATTTGGTGAGATTTGGATGTTTGGGCAAAATTGGGGATTTTGGTTTGATTTGAAATTTGGCAAGGCATGAGTTTGTTTCTAGTCCAATTGGGGGCTCAATTTGGTCTAGGGGAATGTCAAGAAGATTTTAGGAAGTGAGTTTGGTGGATTTAATAGGCTAGGGAGTTCAATTTGAAGGAATTTTGGCTTAGGGTCAAGTTGGGGCATTTAGATTAGTCTTAAAATTTTGCCTTGAAATGGAGTTTAATTGGGCTAGAATTTTGTTTCAATTGGGTTTAGACATGATGGAAATTGTTTCAGATATGAAATTAGAGAAGTTTGAAATCAATTTGGTGGAAATTGGGGGTGATTTGAAGACTTTAGGCATTTAGGGGTAATTGAAGACTTTAGGCATTTAGGGGTAAAATTGAGATTTTTTTTTGTCAAATTGGTTAATTTGGTCAAATTCAACATAATGGATGGCTAGAATTTGTTTTGGGGATGTTTCAAATGATTTGGGATGTTTTGGGAATTTTTGGGCCATGAGGGGGCATTTTTGTAATTTTGTAAAGTTAAGGGTATTTTGAAAATTTTGGACTTTTTAGGGTGATTTGGGCAATTTCATAGGTTTGAAATGGTTTTGTGATGATTTTTTAAGAAAATTTGATAATTTTGGAAAATTTGAAAGTTTAGTGTTCCAAGGGCAATTTGGTAATTTTGGAAATGTTTGGGGGCAAAAGGCCAAAATTGGGTATTTAAGTAAAATTGGTGTTTAATGAGAAGGCTAATCACAAAATTACTTTATGGTGCCATGAGACCAAGGAAATCCTCCATTTTATATTCTTCATGTGCTGGTTTTAGTCATCCTAGCCAAAGGCTAAGGGTTTGAGGGACCACCCACATGAGTCTCCAAAAGAGTAAGGGGATCACACTAAGCATATTTGGTTTTAGGGTTTTAGGTTGTGAGTGAAATTAAGGGGTTCAAGTGTTTTTGTGCAATATTGACCAAAACTACACCACTCAGGGATAACTCTAAGGTCAGATAGTCCTATAGGGACTCCTCTTGAACTCCCCAATGCTTAGCTCCATCCTGCTAAGTGCTGGAGGTTAGAACCAAACATGTGGAACTCCGAGAAGAGTAAAGAGGTGTTTAGATGTTTTTTTTTGGGGGGGGGGGGGGGTTCCAACTAGTTCTCTAGGATAGTCAAAAGGAAAGTCCTGTGACTGGATCTTAGGCTTCAAAGAAAAAAAGACTAAACCTCAACAAAAGTGAGGTCAACAAATATCATTAACCTAAAAAATAAGAAGCATTCATATTTGGAAAATGCATTCCCATTTTTCATAAATAATTTCACCATCTATAATAAATATATCATTATGTTTCTTTTAAAATTTAAATAAAATTATTGTTGATATTTAAATGCACATTTAAAACTAATAAATTTATTTACAATTCTATCAATTATATGTTAAATAAATAATTTGTAAAGGGATAATTTTTTATAAACAAAAATTGCAACATTTTTTATTCATCCCACATATTACTCGTATCTTCATATCATTGACTTGGAATATAATTACTATCAAGATTGAGATAGGGGAGAACATTACAAAATTTTTCTTCAAACCTAATGCATTTATGCCTTTAACATGAATTACATTAAAGAATTGTTCCTCCATAATTCATTATTTATCAATAAATCTTAATAAAACTTTCTTCTAGTTTTATTTTAATTTATCTTAAGTTTAATTGACTAAAATATAATATTTTGTATTACAAAATTGAACACATTTATATTCTTAAATTTTTCTTGAGAATAGAGATAAATTTTATTTAAAATTTTTTTTTTGTAATTTTTTTGAGATATATAAAAAGTTTTGAAGGAAAAGATTAGTAACTCTAAAAAATTTAATAGGAAAATTATAACTTTTGTAAAAAATAACTTTAATAAAATTTTATTAAGTTAAAAATACAATAACTATATAATTATTATTAAAAATTTAAGTTTTGTGGGAGACAAAATTTAGTATATATAGTAATATAGAGTTTAGCAAAAAAATCTAAGATGGATAACATATAAAATGTATTCAAGAAAATATTTTGTAACACTACAAAAATTAATAGGATAATTATAATTTTTTTGATATATATTTTGTAACTCTAATTTAGTATATATGGTAATATAGAGTTTAGCAAAATAACTAAGCTGAAAAAAAATAAATTTGAATTTTTATTTTTTTAATATTTATTTATCAGATATACATGAGATTTACGAACCAGCCAATTCCTATGTATTAACATATTAATCATCTAAATTTGAATTTTTGCTTAGAGGCGATCCAACATATGCCGAAATTATAAAAATTGGATGATATGTATGCAAAAATTAAAAGTTGGATAGTTCATAACGTTAATACATAGGAATTGGGTTGTAGGTATGCAATGGCCTCTAAATAATAATGTGAAATAAACGGGTAGACTAACGTTCGCCTAATCCTGTCCATTCATTTCAAAATGCACGGGCCACAGGAGTGTTTTGCTTCCCAGTGGATCAAACGATCAGCAAATCATAAGTTTCCATATTTTCGAAATGGACGGATCCGATTGGTTGTTTCTTCAGTTTTACAAGCTCCCTCTCTCTCTCTCTCTCTCTCTTGGTGTTTTTATTCGCTTGTGTTTCGAAAATAGCTTCACCACTCTCAAGCTCTGTCTTCTCCAAAGTGCTCTTGCACTCGATCTCTGCACAGCTCGTCTTTTACGAATCCGGTAAGACTACTAACTTTTCTTTCTCATTTCACCGCACAATCTTTTGGCGAAATTCGACCCATTAGGGTATTTTCCTCCTAGTACGATGAATTTGTCTAGGGTTTCCTTTTATAAATCGAGAGGGTTCTTTGTACATATCAGTTTCAGCTCATGTTTTCCATTTGTCTTTACCTTCCATTTGGAACCCTATTTAGGGAGATTTACCTGATGCAGCTGCAATAAGGTGTATCGACTTCTATTTTATGGAGGAAAAAAGTTTATCTGTCGCTAAAAATTTGGAAATTAGATCTTGGAACGACGGAAGCCGAGATATTGTTCTTCTGAGCTTAAACAGTTTGTCCGGAGAACTTGAAAGATCTCAGATTCTTGATCTCTGAGAGTCTATTTTTAGTTCTTTTAATATCCGCATTGAATGGAAAATTTGATTTGCACCTAAGCGCTGCTGAGCCAAACGATAAAAATTCTTTGCAATTTTGAAGCATAAGCTCTTGAATCTTTTGCAATGTTTCATCTTCTTGATTTTGTTGGATGTTAGGCTAAATTTGAAACATAAATGAACATTGCAATTCTTAAATAGCAGATCGGTCAAACTTTATTTTTCTTTTGTAAGCCATATCCAATTACTATTCTTTGCAAAAACTACTTACAGGCCTTCTGTGTAATCAGTACATGAAGAACTTTATTATTATTATTATTAATTAGAAGATGTGGTATAGACAAAGTCGATTTTTGCATAAAAGGATTTAAACTGCAGGAAGTTAAAATTGGTCAGTTGAGAACTATCATCATCATATAGGATCCTCAAAATCAGAGAATCTCAGAAAATTATATATTGTTTTTATCTCTGTTATTTCTAGTCTTTTGTGACAAGGTTTATACAAACAGCTCAACACAAACCACATTTTAAATTTGCTCTAGGAGCCATTGGTTCGTTGTCCTGTTGGTAAATGCCCTGACCTCTAATACCCAGATCAAAACCGTATGCCTTCCATAAATTGTTATTGGATATGTGTGAAAGTTTAAACCTGTTTATTCTAAATCTAGCTTAGAGTAGAACAAAAATTCCGAAGCATGTAGAATCCTTTGTTCTTGCAAGCGTGATACTATATGATCTCATAAAGATTCTAAGAAACTTGAAGCTTCTGCATAATTTGTACAAATTGATATTATAATTTTAATGTTGGTAGTCTGATAAAAATGAATCTTTAGATTGTTGATTACTCGAGATTATGGACTTCTTATGGGCCAAAATGTAAGACAAAAAGAAAGGATTAATGAATCTTCTTAGGTCTTTGCTTATCCATTGTTTGCTACATACTACCCAATTTTTATTTATTTAAATATCTAACATCTAAGGCTTGCTATTTTACATTTTTACCACCCAAATGATTCATATCACATAAAGATGCCCATTATTTTAACTTTTAAAAAGTGAAATAATCTTTTTCCCTGCTTTGATAAGGTGGCGCGAATGTAAAAATTGAAGTATAGGTGTTAGATATGTAAATACATCAGAATTTAGTGGCATTTATGTAATCTTCCTCTATATTTTTTCTTGCCACATGGTTCGAGGATTAAATGCACGAGCACAACATACCACAGATTAAAGCATATTTAAAGGCGCACACGATATTGGATGAAGTTTTGGATACTTTTCATTACTCAATATTTTGCGTTGACAAATCTGTGGAATCTCTATTAGCGTGTTGTGGTGTGTGAATATATCATACTCAGCAACCTTATTGCTGGCATTTTATTGCCTGTAATGCAGGAAATATATATGCAGGCTTTCTTGCCATCAAGAACTTTGGGAGGTTAGACCAAGTGGAATGTAAAGATATTTTTTCAAAATGGGCCCTTCAACTCGTGACCAGCTTTCAAAGATTGAAACAACCTGTGAATCCCTTCTGTATGAGCTTCAGGTAAATTTAGACTACTATAATTTATAGCTTGTATTGAAAATATAACCACCTCTCTTGTTTTTTTTTTCCAATAGAAAAGTTCTTATAATATGTTTACATATTTAATCTCCTTCTCATTCAGGTTATGATATTGAAAGATCCGCATACATGCCCCCTACTTCCTGCGTATTTACTAATCTAACATATAAACATCAATTTTTACAGACATACCACCTTATCTATGCATGAAAAGGAGCATTGAATATGGTTTTTTTTTTATTTGATATGAATTGTGTGGTATAAATGTAAAATATAAAGTTTAGCTGTTAGATATGTAAATAGTTAGGAAGTAGGTGGTACCTGCTTTTCATTCAGTTTACATTATTGGAAGATTCACAAACATACCACCCAATTCCAATTTATTTACATATCTAACACCTAAACCTTAATTTTACATACATACCACCTTACCTATGCATAGAAAGGAGCATTTAATATGGTGGTTTTTTTAATGTGATATGAAAGATTGGGTGGTATAAAAGTAAGAAGTTCAGATGTTAGATATGTAAATACATAGAAAGTGGTTGGTATGTATGTAAATGTCGGGTGTATATTAGTCTATGTCAGCCATGCATGAAAGAATTAAAACTGCTCTGAAGCATATTTAGTAAGATGATTTTTTCTATTTTTTGTTATGAATGTATTTGGATTAGGTGATATGGAATGAAGTTGGAGAATCGGATGCTGAAAGAGACAAAATGCTCCTCGAGCTTGAACAAGAGTGCCTTGAGGTATATAAGAGAAAGGTTGATATAGCGAACCGTTCTAGGGCCAATTTGTGCCAAGCAATAGCTGATGTGGAAGCGGAACTTGCAACCATCTGTTCTGCTATGGGTGAGAGACCAGTTCATCTCAAGCAGGTTTGTCTTCGCTCACACTCTTCCATTGGATCATGTTATAATTCAGTGTTTTCTTGGCATGCATTCTATTTTAACACTTCTATCAAAATAAATTTCCTTAATTCGCAATTCTCATACCCTTTTCAAGTACATGGTTGCATCATATGCAGCCTTAAAAGGTATGTAGGGCCTATTTGGGGGCATGAAATTTGAAGACGGACTTTGTAAATGACGAATTTTTTTTATTTAGTTATTTAGATGGATGCACTTGGAAATCATATTAATTTTATTTTTGCCAAGCTCCTTAAAGGATTTTTTAAAATGTTGGTTCGTCTTTGCACACAAATGAAAATGGTATTATTTTGTAGAACATATATATATATACATATATTGCAAGATTAAATGAGCCCTTAAAAGAGGCAGCATCTCTCCATCCTAAATATTTAACTAAGGTTGCTGATAATTACTATGCAACAGGACTAGCATTTATGCGCATTTTGTTCTTGAAATTACTATGTGCAGTCCAATCAAAATGCTGCAAGTTTGAAAGAAGAGCTCATGGCCATCACTCCTCAATTAGAAGAGATGAAAAAGAGAAAAAGTGCTAGATTGAGTCAATTCCTTCAAATCATGGAACAAATAAGAAAGATCTCTAGTGAAATTTGGCCAAATGGGGAAGCTCTGCCCAAACTTCTTGTCGATGAAACTGATCTTTCCACTAGAAAGTTAGAAGAACTTCAGAGACAACTGGAGGCACTGCAAAAGGAGAAGGTTATTTCTCTCTCTTACTTGTCTCTCTCTCTCTCTCTCTCTCTCTCTCTCTCTCTATGTCATTTATTTTCTAAATAGATTATCTTGTTAAATGTCATATTTTGCAGGCTGATCGGCTTAACCAGGTGTTGGAACATTTAAATGCATTAAATGCATTATGTATAGTTCTTGGGGTAGATTTCAAGAGAACGGTGATTGAAGTGCACCCGAGTTTAGACGAAGCTGAAGGAACGAAGATTGTCAGCAATGATGTGATTGAGAGGTTGGCTTCTATCATACAAAGACTGAGGGATGTTAAAGTACAAAGAATGAACCAGGCAAGTAACTTTCTTAGGTATTAAATCTATACTGATGGAGCATTTACATACGAACCACCCAATTCTTATGTGTATACATATGTAACACCTAAACTCTACTTTTTACATTTATGTCACCTAAATCATTCATATCACATAAAAAATATCATTATTTTAACTTTTGGAAAGTGATACACGTTTTCATGCACAGTTAAGGTGGCCAATATGTCAAAATTGAAATTTAGGTGTTATACATGTAAATACATAAGTATCGAGTGATATCATGATATGTATGTAAATCTTGCTATGATTTATTACTGATTTTGATTGAGCTTCGGCAGCTTCAAGATCTCGCCACTACTATGCTAGAACTTTGGAACTTGATGGACACACCAATAGAAGAACAGCAGTTGTTTCAGAATGTAACATGCCTTGTTGCTGCTTCAGAAAATGAGCTTACAGAGCCTAACACTCTTTTTCAGCCGATTTCCTCAACTACGTGAGTTGACTGCACTGGGAGATAAAATGAACTTGTTTTTTCTCTTTAGAATTTAGGATTAGAAGTCTTTGATACCAATACATATGATGAGCAGGTAGAGGCAGAAGTTTTGAGGCTTGAAGAGCTGAAAGGAAGCAAGATGAAAGAACTCCTCCTGAAGAAGAAGATTGAACTAGAAGAACTGCGCAGAAAGACACATTTGGTTGTTAAAGAAAACAGTGAACTTGAGATTGCTATTGAAGCCATTGAAGCTGGTAGGGATTGGGCAAATAAATGTTCTGATAAAAGCATGATTTCATTGTTTTCCTGTTTTAATCAAACTGTTTTTGATATTTTTACTTGTAGGTGTTATTGACCCATCTCTAATCTTGGAGCAGATTGAGGCTCAGATTTCAGGTGTAAAAGAGGAAGCTTTTAGCAGGAAAGAAATCCTTGAGAGGGTTGAGAAATGGATGGCTGCTTGTGAAGAAGAAGCCTGGCTGGAGGAGTATAACAGGGTCAGACATTCGTTGTTAATTATTTCCAAATCCATGTAACTTTTCCTTGCATAGCTGCTTAACTCGGCCGATTATCATGGCTTCTAGGATGAAAACCGTTACAGTGCGGGTAGAGGAGCCCATCTAGCACTGAAACGTGCTGAGAAAGCTCGAGCTGCAGTTCAAAGGATTCCTGGTCAGCTTTACTTTTAAATCTGATTTCACTTTCAATTTAACTGTGTCAACCACTAATGGTTTGTTTTTGATACCTTTTTATGCCCATTTCTATAAGGTTTCCAACTCTAATTGAATGGTGGAATTAGCATTTTAAATGAAGGGGCGGAAGTGTTCACCAAAATTTAGAGGGGCAGAATTTCAGTAATTTATGTAGTTGAAAAAGAATTTAAGAATAAATATTCATATTATCCATAGCTACAAAAAAGTTTTATCAAATCAACGTCGGTGAGATCTATCCCTGATTCTTCCTCATTGTTGCTAAAATTATATTTGATTATCATGGTTAGGAATTGTTGAGGCCTTGTGCAATAAAATCATAGCATGGGAGAAAGAAAGGGGCACTGATTTTACATATGATGGCGTAAGAATTATGACTTCAAATTTGACATTGTCTGAGAAGATATTTATTGGTCTCCATCCTTAAATCTACCCTTCACTTCAGGTCCGTCTTTTACCAATGCTAGAGGACTATACTTTTCTCCGCGAGCAGAAAGAACTAGAAAGAAAGAGACAAAGGGTGGGATACTTGTTCCGTTCAGCATGTATTCAATATGTACATTGCTTGCCAGTTTTGCGCCAGTAACGTGCTTCTAACGTGTTCTAAAAATAACACTTCAGGATCAGAAAAAACTCCAAAGTCAACTTATAGCTGAACAAGAAGCACTTTTTGGATCCAAGCCAAGTCCTTCCAAGCCACAGAGCGCTAAGAAAATGCCTAGAGCTTCTCTAGGCGGTGCAAGCCGAAGATTATCCCTTGGAGCTGCCGCAATACAGCCAACAAAACCTGATTTTTTATGCAGCACTAAGACAACAAAGAGAGCAAACGAGCGCAGCTTCCTTGTTTCTCCTGGTTTGTTCCTTCAAACTTCTTCAGAACCTGTTTCATTAACTTCGACAACTGACCATTTAAACTTGAATTTATGCAGCAAAGAATCATGTGGATACTGGAATTTCTGTAAAGAAACTGTCCTTCAATTCAACAAATCTGAATGGTTTCCAGTCTGACGATTCGGGAAAACATTACAATGCGACGAAGAACACGAACGCTAAGCTTACAGAAACGCCAAGAAAGCCATTTGCCCCTCTGACTCCGACCAGCAACCTGCCATTTACTCCTCAGATAATCCACAACGTGGTTGCTGAGGAAGAGAATTGGACACCTAAGACTACTAGAACCATGTCGACGCCCATGAAGATGGCCAACACTCCCGCTCCTTTTTCTGCCGCTTATGAAGCAGAACCAGCTTCCATTACAAAAGCAACGGAGGAGATGGAGTATTCCTTCGAAGAAAGAAGACTTTTGTTTTACTCGAGAAGATAGAAAGAGGACTTGCTTTTTACGTGAGCTTTTTTGTCTTGCAAACCTAAGATTTCTTTTATTGCGGCGAATTGCAGTTTGGTTAGCGCATCGATGTACTTCCGTACGCATTGAATTTCCCGCAGCTCCAACTTCAAATGAGTAGACATGTTATCAAAATTAGTTGATATTGTCATCACAACTTATTATACTCTTACCACAAAACCAAAGATTTAACTGATAATTTGAGATTTTTAATTTTTTTTTTAAATTAAAGTGTTATATATTTGTGCATGTAAATGATACAAACTATTTCAGATTTTTAACTTTTTTTTTTAATTAAAGTGTTATATATTTGTGCATGTAAATGATACAAACTACATCAAAATATATCATATTACTAACGTTTTAAAAACGGAATATACCATTAAAATTGTAAAGTAAATTAGGGATAAATATAAAAATTAAGATTTATGTGTATGTAAATACATAGGAGTTCTAATTAGAATTTAGGTATATATACATATTCAGGGTTTCAAGCATGTAAATCTTCCATTAAAAGAAGTTTGTTAATAGAAATCATAATTAGATAGTGTTCTAATGCATAGGAGAAAGGACATTTGATTGCATCAAAATATATCATAATACTTGATGGGTGAGAGTGATTATTTAGCGTCATAGGGTTACACAAAAATCTATCACTCGGGTAATTAAAGTGATAATTAAATGCACTAGAATATTTACGTGAAAAGCCTTGGATATGGGAGAAAATCATTAGGGCTAGCAAAAATCTATCACTCGGATAATCCACTATTTAATTGTGAGTGCATAGGTTTACTCTTCTCCTGAATTGGAAAGATGGAGTTACAATGTTGTGCAACAGTAGCTCATCGATAATAGTTGTAACCTGACTTTGATGAATTTAGTTATTAGTGATAGTAGGATGCAATGGTCGTAATTAATTGCTTGGTAGAAGTCTTCCACTAGTCTTCTACTATGAATATTATAGATTATGATTGTAGCACCAGCTTGTCGTAGAAGCCTTAATTGGAAGTCACTGTAGTATTTGGTGACGTGGGCTATAGGTGGTTACTTCAAGAATGTCGGTTGGCCATAGCGGTCGTAGTAGAGAATTGCAGGAGCTATGAACCACGTAGGTCGTAGTTGTGAAATAAGATCCTTAGGCCACCGTTAGAGAATTGCAGGAGCTAAGAGAATTACATCCTTAGGCCGTAGAGGTTGAAGTCGGGAGCTGCATGAGCTTTGGACTTTCTAAGCCATCGTTGGTGACATAGGCTGTAATAAGAAGCTGTAATAACACATGTAAATTGCAGCGGTTGAAGTTGGGAGTTGCATGAGCCTAGATAACGTCTGTAGAATGTAGAGGCAAGTGTTAAGAGCTGCATGAGAAGACACAACGTCCATAGCTATAAAGGCCGGCTTTGGGATTATCATGGGCCGATTAAATGTCCAGGCTGTAGAGGTTAGAGTTGACAGCCACATGAGTTGAGATAAGGTCCATAGAGCTCAAAGGTAGAGATTGGGAGATGCACTAGTAATACTAACTTTTGTAGATTGCAGAGGCACGAGCTAAGAGCTACATGGCTACGATAATGTTTGTCGGGCACAAAGAAAGAATTTAGGAGCTGTATAAGTTGTTACAACATTCGCAGAATATAGCGACCAAAGTTCAGAGATGCACAAGTTGTGATAATGTTGTAGGCCAAAGAGACCGGAGTTGGGAGCTATATGAACTGTGATAATATCACATTAATAACACTTGTAGGCAATATGAGATAAAGTTGGGAGCTACATTCATTGTTATAATATTTATAGGTTGTAGAGGTGACCCGACCTGCAATTACGCAGATATTTTATAGTCTCAAAAGATTGCCAACAACTTAGCCTAAATTATATTTAGCGGCTAGTGTGAATAAATAAAATGATTTAGAGAAGAAATAATAAGTCTTCACACTATGTGTACTATACAAGTATACGTATCGTTTAAAGTAATATACGACTTTCTTTAAAAACCTCAATATCAAACCCACAGGGAAAGTTATAACTTTTTAATAATGACTTAGAAAACTTTTATCTAAGTTCTAGATAAAAATGATAGGAGAATGTGTTGAAATATTTGTAAAGGATTAAACTAAATTTACGTGCAATCTAAATTAAAGCAGAAAGTAAGAACAAAGTTTAACCAAATTTAAAATACTTATAAAGTTTAAAAGACTAATAAATTTTAAAAGACTAATAAAATTTAAAAGAGTTCGATTATTAAGAAAAGATCTTTCCCCTTGCAAAGAGACCTTAATCTGTGTAGGAATTAAATAACTAAAAATATGAAATGGTGTATTGTGACAAATAGGAGCATACCTATTCTTCACCCCACCCCTCGGTGCTAGCAAAAAACATTGACTAACCTTAAGTTTGTTCTAGCTTGTGTAGTAGTGCTGAGTAGATTCTACCCTCTCACTTCTAGATTAAGCACTGTGCACTCTCTATAGGACATACTAGGGACGCTTAGATCCAAACTCAAGATTCAATTGATAAAAGAATAGAAACAGTAATTTTACGCCCATTAAAACTTATCTCCCAATTTATTTGCACTTCCCCTTGGACGATCATGATGGCTCGTTCCAAAGTTAAGTGTGGTACTCACTAGTTAAGTGAAATCATAGCCCTCTCGGGTCATTATGTTTCGCAACGGATTTTAACATACAAATGGCCAGTTTGCAATGTCAATGAAGAAATGAAGAATCGGTGAAAATACCATCACAAAATTTAAATAAAAAGAGATATTTAAATCATTCTCATCCTAAATGATTAATTTCCATATGCAAGAAGAAAGAAAGAAAAAATACTTAAGAGTACATGGAGATAAAACAAAAACACATGATTTGTATTGAAATTTAAGTCTTAACAACAAAAACTCAAACACAAATACAAAGTACTTATCTTATGACTTCTCCTCAAGCAATTTTTAAATTTTACTTTAAGCAATCTCCAAACTCTTCTTACATAATACAAAGACTCACAAATATGAACTCACACACCCACTAGAGCCCCTCTAACCCTTCTTCTAAAGCCCTTAAAAGCCCCTCTTTCAAACAACCATTGGTCCCATTTAATATAACTTTGAGAATAACCCAGGGTTACTTCAAGAATCCCTTCAAACTTTGTTTAAATTCAATGCATTTTCTAGAGAAACTTTTTATGGCGCTATGGCGCCACTCTGGGGTGCTATGGTGCCCATTACATTGAGTAGTTGACGTTATGATGCCATATGAAGTTGTACCATTTTGCCCTCATTTTTTTTAAAAATCCATTCCTTGTACCCGAAATAAAAAATATGCAAAATATATTCCTTTAAAGTACAATATCATAAAAAATTTGCAAAAAAAACATTAAATGTACATTAAAAATAGATAATTTTAAAGTGTATCAAGTGGTCAGAGATAGAAGATGCATAAGCTGTGATAATATGTGTAGTCCACAGAGATTAAAGTTACAAGATGCACGAGCTGTAATAATATCTATAGGTTGTAGAGACCAGAGTTGGGAGCTGCACAAGTTGTGATAATGCTTGTAAGTCACAACGACTGAAGTTGGGATCTATATAAGCTGTTGCCACGTAATACATAGTTGGACACGTGGCCTTTACTAGTGGGCTGCAAGGTGAATTTATGAAGTTTAAATAAATTCAATGTATTCTAATTAAGACTGTTGTTAGTAGTTATTTTGTTGTGCATTATTACACCCTCTTTAGGAAGAGTTATTACATTGTATATATGGCGTGTTGTTACAATATATGCAGGGTGCATTTCTACACTATCTTTGGAGTGAAGAAACTGATGTGGGTGCACGTTGCATCATCTCTTGAGCATTATTACACCATCTTCAGGTTGTGTTTAGTACATTGCCTTTGGGGTACATTACTTCGCAATACTGGTTAATATTCAGCAAGATGCTTTGTTGTGATGAGTAGGTGTGGTCTAGTGTAGTCGATGATGACTAGTGAGTGGTGTTCTATGATGATAGGTGATTACAGGAGTAGATGGCATTCATTTGAACTTTCAATGTGAAAAAGTAAACATCAGATCCTTTTCCTCCAAGTCTCAAGCTTTCATTAGGTCAAGTTCTAAGTTCTCCTTTCAAAAAGGGGTTAGGTCTCTATTTATATTCTCAGAGAGGGCTCTTTAAAAAATAAAAAGGAATTCATACCACTTCTTCGATCGGATGAAATTCTATCACCAATTTAGTGTTTAATAATATTAGAATTGAGTGATTTTAGGCTCGTTGGATTTGTATCAATGAAGCTAGCCATATTTTTAATATGTTTGGCCATCTAATTATGCCACAAATGTTACCTAAGGAGGCTCTATGGCTTGATCCATGTAAGATTTCACTCTTTGGACAAACATTCGTCGCATTGGGTTTGTCTCATTGAGCTGGTAAGATTCACAATAAGTTCACTGAAATTAAGGTTTTAAATGTTTTTTAATTGGAGTTTGAATGTTTCTCACCCAATAAATGCTTTGAGATATGTGTTAAATGAAAAATTTTGTTGGTGATATATCAATTGTACCCTAATTTTCAAGAAATTTTTAAATAGGAAGCCCGGATGCAGTTTTGTGTGCACTCCCGTAATATGCCGCCACGTGTCTACACCAGGCCCACCTCAAAAAGTATATTTTACGCCTGATCCGGACTGCAATAACCCCAATGCCTCGAAAAGGTAAAACATGTTGTTTGGACTGCGGAACCTAACATGCTTAAAATTGTGTTATTTTTATATATACATTTTATGTTCATTTTTAATGATATTGCACTTTAATGGAATGTATTTTGTATGTTTTTTGTTGCACGTATAAGAGATGAAATTTTAGAGAAAAGGGAGTGAAATTGGAGCAAAATGGAGAAAATTAGAGCAAGGTAGCACAAAATGAACGGCACTTAGGCGTCAGTCCCTGTAAGTGAAAATAAAGAGCCACACACCATGACACCAGAATCTGGCGCCTAGGCGCCAAATAGTTAACCAAAGCTTCTAAAAGACAGTTGGACGCCTAGGTTCCATAATCAATTTTGATGACTATCCATTAAATTTGGATGAATTTTGAAGGGTAATCTAAAGTGACTCATAGGGATTTCAAGAGTTATCATATATAAAGTCAAGAGAGGCCAAAGAGAGTCTTGGAAAAGAGGAGAATCTTGGAGAGGGGTGTGTGTGTGTGAGCGAGAGCTTTTGGTGTGTGTGTGTCTCTTGGATTGAAATTATAAGGAGAGTCGAGAAATCATCAAAGGAACACTAGAGGATTTGCTGAGAAAAAGTTTAAGATAAGTATTATTGTATTTTTTTAGTTTTATTTATTATGTGAACCTGAATTTTAATATAAATCATGTTTTATTATGTTATCCCCACGAGATCTGAGTAGTTTTTTTGTTTATCTTTCTACTTGCAATAAAAATTAATCTTGTGTAAGATTAGAATTGTTTAATATTTCTCTTATTTGATACTTGTAATGATTCATTGTTTCGTACTAATTTACATATTCAATCTGCCAATTAGTATGTTAAAACTTTGTAAAGCTATAATGACCCAAGAGGGCTATGTATTCCTCAACTAGTGAGAATCACATTAATCTGGTAAGTGATAAGGTAGTCTATTGACTAGAGCAAATATATTGAGAGATAAGTTTTGATGGGTGTAAATTGGTGAAATTTAGGATAACAGGCTAGAACCTTAACCAATTTGATCTAGAGTTTGAAACTTAAATACTGTTTAGTCCTAAAAAGAGGGCACAGTGGTTAATCTAGGGTGACAGGTTATAACCTAACCAGCATAACCTTAGATTTAGGAACTCAGCTCTAGCTAATATTCTTCATGCACTCGAAAGAGGGTAAAGAATAGGATTACTCATATTTGTCACAAAACATCATTTAAAACTTTAAAAATTTGATTTCTATAATTATTATGATCTCATTATAAAGGAAAAGACTTTTACATAATTTGAATTTCTTTTCTTTTAACTGGTTTAGAAACACTTAGCATTTTCTATAAACATTAAAATAGGATTTGTAGCAATTAGTAACTTCTTTTTACACATAAACTTGTGACATTATTTCCTAGATAATTGTATGAAGTTTAAGTAAAGTTTTACTAAGTTTATAAATGAGTTTTCACCTACCTCGTGGGATCAATACTTTGGGCTTAAAAAGAAAGTCCTATATTACTTGAATTGATACGTGCACTTGCGTAGTATCCCTAGTGTGTAAAATTAAATTGTGGAAAAAAAAAGAGAATTATTTGATATATAATATTCAATTAAAAATTAAACATTGTAAAATAGTTACAGCATCATGTTTTTGGCGCAGTCTTCTGATATTGAAATTGATGTAATTATACAGTAAGCATGCACTGATTGTGTCGAGGATCAGGGTTTTCGTGTTGTGGTTGGGGATCGAAGAAAGTGACAGAACTTTGGAGTTAGAAATTTTATTTAAATTGTAGACTTATTTTATGAAAATCACAGTGTTGTTTAATTATATAAGTGTTTGTTTTGTGTGCTAAAAATATTTTTAAAATAATATATATATCAAATTATATATATATAAATAATAATAATAATAGTAATAATAATAATAAAATACCTAAAAATAATTTTTTTGAGTGTTTGTTTAACTTTATTTTCGAAACTTTTACTTTTGTATGCATAGTTCAGGATCTAAAGGTTTAATACCTTACGATTTTGAGTTAAAAGAAATTATAGTAAATTATGAAAATAAAAAAAAAAACTTCACAATTTACAAGAAATGACGAACACATCACATAATAACATTGATAATCAAACAGTTGAAAATGAACATCATCATGTTCAAAGACATTTAAGGGATTGCACAAACCCTACAACATATGAAATTCATTTGATCATACAAAACCCTACTGTAACAACTAATTCATTTGAGCTAAAATCTGTCATAATCCAAACGGTACAAAACAATCAGTTTGGGGGGAGGCCATCTGAGGATCCAAACTTACACTCTGCTAGTTTTCTAGAACAATGTGCTGCATTTAAGAACGCCGATGTATCAAACGACTCTATTAGACTTAGACTTTTTTCCTTTTCCTTAAGAGATAAAGATAAGATGTGGTTAAATTCATTAGCATCTAGGTCTATCAGAATTTGGGGGGGGGGGGGGGGGGGGGATTTAGCAAAAAAATTTCTAGCTAAGTATTTTCCATCTTCAAATACTACTAAGCTTAGAAATGATATTATATCATTTACTCAGTATAAAGGTGAGTCAATATGTGAAGGTTGGGAACAATTTAAAGAACTCCTTAGAAGTGTCCACGTCACGCTTTGCCAAACTGGTTAATTATTCAAACATTTTATAATGGGCTAGTAGGATCCCTTAATTCTATTATTGATGTTGTTGCTGGAGGTTCATTAATATTAAAACCATTTGATGAAACATATGAATTAATAGAAGAGATGACTACTAACAACTTTCAATGGCTTTTTAAAAGGATAAATCTTAAGAAAGTACCCAACATTCACACTACTAATGTGATTTTTATTTTGGTATCTCAAGTTGCTGCAATATCTAAGAAGCTAGACCAATTCAAAATGAACTTATCTCAAACACCTCATGTGATCAAGGAGAACTCATTGGGACAATTGAATGATTCTTATCCTTCATTTGAGACTTTAAATGCAATTAATAATAAACCCAATAACCCATAGTTTAACTATTATAACCTAAGTTGGAAAAACCACCATAACTTTAACTGAACTAATAATTCTAGTGGTGGAAGTCAGTAATAGGGGAACAATCAAGCAAACCTATTGGGAAACTAGAACAACCAAGGTGGTATTAAATATAAATGTTCTTATCCCCCTAGCTTTACCAATAACAAAGTTGTTTAACGAAAAAGTGGTGTCGGCTGTTATTTTTTTTTATTATTTTTTTTGAGGTAAATTAAATTAAATTTAATATATATATATATATATATGTTATTTATTTATTTAGATATAATATTGACATTTTAATTGATTTTTATGCAGATTAGAGAGTATCAAATGGAACATAGGATAATGATGTTTGAAAATACCAGTATGTTGCAGAAGGCAGTCCCACAAGTGATGCATCTATCCCGAAGAATGAATACGTTGTTTGATAATGAGACTTGATTAAATAAACTACAAAATTTATGACATCTGTCTGGTCAGCGAAACAATTTTTTTATAAGCCGAGAAGTTCCCCTATCTAATATAAAACATTAAATAGGGTTTGTATTAAGCTGGGTTCTAAAGTTTTCTATAAGGGTAAACCCCTATAGTTAATTACATCTTAAATGACCGTGGTCACCTAAAAAAATGCTCGATTAAGATCAGAAAATATTTTCTTCAAGAATTTCAAAAGTGTATGACTTTTCAAAGATAGGACCAAAGAGTGTCAAATGAGAAAGACTCAAATTTGAAACATTGTTATGTGATACACCTAAAATATATAGTATTTTTAGACACATTTTAATACATATTTTTGAGATATTGTGCTTTAATGAAAAATATTTGTGCTTTAATGAAAAATTTTTGAGATATTGTGCTTTAATGAAAAATATTTGTGTTTTTTTTTTCAGATACAAGTAAAAATGGCAAAAATGGTTAAAGAAGTGAAAAATGATCAAATTTAGAGCAAAAATGTGAAAAAATGTGCAAAATATTTTTAGCAACTAAGCACCAAATCAGCGTTTAAGCGCTGGTTAAATAGAGAAGGCCGCGCTTAAGTGCTGAGACCCCGCGCTTAAGCGCCAGTGACAGTTTCATGACGCGTAAAATTGGTTTTCACGAATTTTGAAGAGATTTTTGAGACACCCATTGGCTTAATAGGTGGTTGTAACCACCATGAACGAAAATTATCATGAAAGGATGCATCTCTTAGGCAAATACATCGAATCAAGACACATTTTGAAGAGATCCCAAGACACCTCTTGGAAAACTATAAAAGAAAGAAGAGAGGAATTAGAATAGAGTCCTGAAAATATTAATAGGTTTTGAAAGTTCTTCTCTGAGGAGTTAGTTCGGAGAGAATTTCAGGAACCACTTTTTATTTATATTATCCTTTTTGTTATTTTATTTTGAGTGATTGCAAAAGAGAAGAGATTCAAAGGAACTTCAAGAGTTTGGTGGAGGACTTGAGATAAGTTCTTATCTTTTTAATTTAAACTAATTTTGGTTTTAATCGAGACTTGTTGTTGGTTTGACAATGATTTCTTCTTTTAAACTAAAGTGTGGTTTTGTTTTCTACATAGACTCTGAGTAGGTTTCTTTATCTTTCTTCTTAAAATGATAAGTAATTAAGTTTTCGATGGAAGTTGCGGAGAGTATTCGGAGAGTATTGATCTTTAATGTTTGGAAGAAGGTGTGATGATTTAAATCCATGTACTTCATTTACTTCTTGATTTGGCCAATCCAGATGTTAAAATTTATTTTGAGAACATGTAAGAACTGGGCTGGTATTGTCTCAATCAACAATTGGAAATTAATCACATGAGATTGTGTGAATGAGAATGTAGTTCATATGATTGAGTGCAAATAAATAGGGAAATATTCTTTGATGGGTGTAGAGTTAGAGGACTTTAAAGTGATAGGTTAAAGCCCCCAACTTGGTTTATTGTTTTAGGTTCTGATACGAGAATGTTAGCCTCCAGGTGGAGGGAATTGAGGAAATTCTAGAGTGAGAGCTAGTATCTTCTCCGCCTAGCTGGTCTTCAGAACTATTCAAACTTTAAATTCGCCAATGTTCTTTATAGCATCTCTAGTAAGGGTAAATAATATTATTACTTCTATTTGACAGAACACAATTTGCATACTTCTATAACAGAATTCCTATACTTATTACTGATTCATGATAAGAAGAAAGATATTTCATTTTAAGTACTTTTCTTCTACAAAAACTTTAGTTATCTTTTTATTGTTTCGTTAAAATATCAAAAATATAAAAAATATTTAAATTTTAAATTTCTACAAAAATTACTTTTAGTTTAAGTAATTAACTTTTTAAAAATTGGAAAAAAACTTTATAAAAAGTGTATATTGCATAATCTTCCCTGTGGGTTCGATATTCAGGTCTTAATTAAAAAGTCATATATTACTTGATAACGATGCGTATACTTGTGTAGTGTCTCAATATAAATATATATAAATTAAAAATTTTTATTTTTATTTTTCTTCAGGATCAAGTTTTAGGTTTTGTTGCAAAATAAGGAAATATAAGTTAAACATACAATCAAAATTATTATTATACTGTGCATAAGCATTAAGTCAGTGTATAAAGTTTTTGGCGCCGTTGTCGGGGAAGAAAATTAAGTAAATTTATATTTTTAGAAAGACTTATTTAAATTTTAATTATTTTATCTTATCTTTTATGTTTTATTTTATTTCATGTTTTATTTTATTTTATTTTATTGTTAGTGTATGAGCAGTTCAAGTTCTGAAGGAATAGTGCCCTATGATTTTGAATTAGACTACGATTCTGATTCTGAATTAGAGATAATTGTTAGAAAAATCAGAAAACCCCAAAAAACTAAAAATATTGAAAAATCCAAAAAAAATACATAAATGGCAAACCAAATTGATCAAAATGCTGAAATTCATCAAGAGTTTAGACCTTTAAGAGATTATGTCAACCCTATTGTAGATGAACTTCATTGTAGTATTCAAAAACTTACTGTGGTGGCTAATTTATTTAAGCTTAAACCTGCTATTATCCAAATGGTATCAAAGAAGAATTTGGAGGATCACCAAGTGAGGATCCAAATTTACATCTTACCAATTTTCTAGAATTATGTACTACATTTAAATATGATGGTGTTTCAGATGATGTCATAAGACTAGGTTATTTCATTTCCCACTGAGGGATAAAGCTAAGATGTGGTTGAATTCTTTAGCACCTGGATCTATCAGAACTTGGGGTGATTTAGCACAAAAATTCCTTGTTAAATATTTTCTACCATAAAAAACTGCGAAGCTTAGAAATGATATTACATCTTTTAATCAGTTTGAAGGGGAATCTATTTATGAAGCATGAGAACGATTTAAAGAACTCTTAAGAAAGTGTTCACACCATGCTATACCAAATTGGTTAATAATTCAAACCTTTTTATAATGGATTAATTGGTTCTCTTAGATCTATTATCGATGCCGCTGCTGGTGATTCATTGATGTCAAAACCA
>NW_018164471.1:203551-203907 GCF_001263595.1 Phalaenopsis equestris | reverse complement strand
AAATCAAGTTGCTGCAATTTCAAGGAAGTTAGACCAATTTGTAATGAATTTTTCTCAACCAATTTCCATGATTGAAGAGAATTCATTAGGCCAAATGGTAGATTCTCAAGCATCATTAGAAATTTTGAATGTCCCAAATAATAAGCAAAATAACTCATATTCCAATTATTATAACCCAAGTTGGAAGAACCATCCCAACTTTAACTGGAATAACAATTCGGGTGGTAATAATCAGCAATGGGGGAACAACCAAGTAAATCTATTGGGAAACTGGAACAACTAAGAGAATAATAATTATAGATCTACTTATCCTCCAGGAATCAACAGTAATACATAATTTAAGGATAAGAAGTTGT
>NW_018164471.1:198204-203274 GCF_001263595.1 Phalaenopsis equestris | reverse complement strand
AGAAGAAATTGAAGAATCAAAAGAGGACGCTCAAGAAGATTCTAAAAGACCTATTTTTTTTTGCCAAAAATTAATTTAGAAAAACCACTACCTCCATTTCCTCAAAGACTTCGATAATATAAGTTGGATAAGCAATTTTCAAAATTTTTGGAAATATTTAAGAAGCTTACAATCAATATTTCATTTGCTGAAGCCTTAGAACAAATGCCAAGCTATGTAAAGTTTATGAAGGATATTCTCAACAGAAAAATGAAGTTTGAAGATAATGAGACTGTACACTTAGTGAGGAGTGCAGTATTATAATTTAGAAGAAACTTCCTGAAAAACTTAAAGATCCTGGTAGCTTTACAATTCCATGTGCAATAGGAGACATATTTTATGGGAGAGCTTCATGTGATTTAGGAGCAAGCATTAACCTATGTCATTATCAATATTTAAAAGATTGGGATTATGAGAAATAACCCCTACTACTTTAACTCTGCAGTTAGTTAACTCTGCAGTTATTAACTCTGCAGTTAGCAGATCGTTCAATAACCTATCCTAAAGGAGTTATAAAAGATGTCCGAATGAACGTGGACAAATTTATCTTTCTTGTTGATTTCATTATGCTAGATATGGAGGAAGATAAAGAGATACCTATCATTTTGGGGAGACCTTTCCTAGCCACAGGAAGAGCAATGATAAATGTGCAGAAAGGGGAATTATCAATGCGCGTCAATGATCAAACTATTACCTTTAACACTTCAGAATCAATGAAATACCATGAAAAAGTAAAGATGATGAATGTTATAGAATGAATGTTATAATATATCTGAGCGAATGCCATTTCAAGACTACTTATGAAGAAAAATCTGAAGAAAAAGATTTGGAACACGAGCAAGAAGAGTAATTAGATCAATATGTAAACCTTTTTAAGGAAGATTCAAGTTATGTTCAAGCAAATTTTGAAATTTTGGACACGATAGACAAAGATAAATCATTTTGTCTATCTATTTAAAAACCTCCAAAACTTGAGTTGAAATTACTTCATGAACATTTAAAATATGCCTTTTAGGAGATTCCTCTACTTTACCTGTTATAATTTCCTTGAAGTTAACAAAAGCAGAAGAAGAAGAAAAGCTGATGAAAATTTTAAAAAATTTTAAGAAAGCCTTCGGATGGATAATTGCTTATGTTAAAGCAATTTCAATTTATATGCATAAAATTAATCTGGAAGAAAACTGCAAACCTAAGGTTGATCAACAAAGGAGATTAAATCCTGTTATGAAAGAGGTTGTTAAGAAAGAAAATTTAAAGTGGTTAGATGCTGAAATTATCTACCCTATTTCAGATAGTGCATGGGTTATTCTAATTCACTATGTTCCTAAGTAAGGAGTAATTGTAACTGTGAATGAGCATAATGAGTTAATATCTACTAGACAAGTTACAGGATGGCGAATATGCATTGATCATAGAAAATTAAATCTTGCCACTAGGAAAGATCATTTTCGACTACATTTTCTTGATCAAATGCTGGATAGACTAGCTAGACATAAATACTTTTGTTTTCTGGATGGATATACCGGTTATCACCAAATTCAAATATCTCCTGATGATCAAGAGAAAACAACATTTACCAGTCTTTATGGTACGTTTGCTTTTAGAAGAATGTTCTTTGGTTTATGTAATGTCCCTTACTACATTTCAAAGAAGTATGATGGCAATTTTTTTGTGATTTAATTGAAAAAGGGATTGAAGTCTTTATGGATGACTTTTCAGTGTTTAGAACTTCATTTGACTCATGTTTAGAAAATTTATCAAAAGATTTATATCTAAAGTTCTTAAGCGCTGTGAAGAAACAAATTTAGTCTTTAACTAGGAAAAATGCCAATTTATGGTAGCATGAGGAATTGTATTAGATCATCAAATATCAGAAAATGATATGGAAGTAGATCCTACTAAAATTCAAGTGATCGCTTAATTTATCTTATCCAACAAATGTAAGGGAAATTAGGAATTTTTCAGGACATGTTGAATTCTACATGCGATATATTAAAAACTTTCTAAGATTGCTAAGACTTTATGTCATTTACTAAAGAAAGATGTAATTTTCAATTTTGATAAAGAATGCCTAAAAGCTTTTAAATTATTAAAAGAAAAATTAATCACTGTACCAATTATAATTTCATCAAATTGGGAAAAATCTTTTGAACTTATGTGTGATGTAAGTGATTATGCTATTGGAGCTCTTTTAGGACAAAGATATGATAAAATTTTCAAAGTTATTTACTATGCTAGTAAAACTTTTAATGAAACTCAAATTAATTATACAATAATTGAAAAAGAGTTATTAGCAATAGTATATGCCTTTGATAAATTTAGATCATATTTGATTGGAACTCATGGTATAGTGCATACATATCATTCTGCTATTAAGTACTTAATGAAAAAGAAGGATACTAAATCGAGGCTTATAAGATGGATTATTCTTTTACAATAATTTGATTTTAAAATAATAGATCGAAAGGGAATTGAAAATCAAATTGTTGATCATTTGTCAAGGTTTGAATTAGAAAAACCACTCTATTTTGAAAAAGAAATTAATGAACGTTTTCTAGATGAAAAGTTGTTCACTATAAATGAGTGATATGTTCTATGGTATGCCGACATTGTGAAATATATTGTTAGTGATCTTAACCCTATGGAATGACACACCAACAAATGAGGAAATTAATTTCTGAAGCTAATTTCTGAAGCTAAGACTTATTCTGAAGCTAAGACTTATTTTTGGGATGACCCATATTAATATAAAAAAGGGAAAGATCTGATCATTCGAAGATGTGTACCATGAGAAGAAACTTATGAAATTATCCAAAAATTTCAAAATTATGATTTTGGGGGACATTTTGGTGTTGATAAAACAACATACAAAATTCTATAATCTGGATTTTATTGGCCTACAATTTTTAGAGATGTTAATGCTTATATCAAAACTTGTGATAGATGTCAAAGAGTAGGCAATATTTTTAAAAGAAATGAGATGCCCCTCAATTATATGCTAGAAGTTGAAATATTTGATGTTTGGAGATTAGATTTCATGGGACCATTTATACCATTTTTCAGAAATTTATATATTCTGTTAGCAGTGGACTATGTATGTAAATGGATAGTAACTGTTGTTTTACCTCGATGTGATGCTCAAAGTGTTGCAAAATTCTTGAAAATCAACATATTTTGTAGATTTGGGATGTCAAGAGTTATCATTACTGATGGGGGAAGGCATTTCGGAAATTCTATTATGGAGAAATTTTTAAAAAAATATCATATAAATCATAGGATTGCTACTGTTTATCATCCTCAGACAAGTGGTTTGGCTAAATTATTCAATCGGGAAATTAAAAGAATTATGGAAAAATCTAAGAATCCAACAAAAAAAGATTGGTCAGTCAAACTTGACTATGCTTTGTGGGCTTATAGGACTGCATATAGAACTCCTATAGGAATGTCCCCTTATAGGTTAATATTTGGGAAAACTTGTCACTTACCAGTTGAACTTGAGCATAAAGCATATTGGGCTATTAAAGAGTCCAATTATAATTTAAAAGGTGCTGGTGAGAAAAGATTGTCACAATTAAATGAGCTTGAAAAGATAAGGAATGAATCTTATAAGAGTGCTAAGATTTATAAAGAAAATATGAAAATGTGGCATGATCGAAAGATTCTTACTAAAATTTTCAGCCAGGGCAACAAGTTTTGCTATATAATGCAAGGTAGATCCTAATTCTGAGAAAATTTTTAAAGTGAATGGACATAGATGGAAACCTTATTAGATAGGGGATCAACATAAATATAATGATGGAATGATGTTGGGTCAACTAGAATGAGCACTGGTTACATCGGGCTGACGACGTAAAACCAAGCGCTTTGTGGGAGACAACCTATAGTTATCTGTGTGTTTTTATTTTCATTGTTGTTTTGAGTCTGATTAAGAAATTTGAGATAGTATTTTTGAGTTTATTATGTGCTAGTAATGATTTTTAGACTTTATTTAGTGACCTAGACATGTTAGAATAAGAATTTGGACGTTAAGTTGACTGGTGCAAAAAGGTGCATTTAATCACATGCGCAAATTTCGATTTCTAGAAGGTGTAACTGCAATTTAGTTAGAATAAACGTGTCTTGGCAGTTTCTAGTCGTGCCTAGAAGTTATGAGGGGGAATTAGGCCTAGGGTTTGTAAAGGAATTTCACCTCAGATTATTTTTAAACCTAAAAGTTTAAGAAAGAGAGAGATATAGAGAAAATGTCTTCATGGGAGATGGATTTGAAGAAGAAGGAAGAAGTAATGAGGAAGAAGTTCATTACTCAAAGTGCATAGGAGATGTATAACGGTTTCTTAACCATTAGTATTGAAGGGATATCGAAGAAGATCAACAAGATGGAGAATACTATATCTGTATTAGAGACTAAACTACTTGATTTGCATGCTCATCTAGAACATATTGGATGGCAACTTAAGATGCAATTCAGTCATACCGGTTATGTAGAGGAAGCGGATAAGACGATGTTCCTTAAGTAAAAGTGGATCGAAGATGATAGTAATAGAGCTCGTCACCACCGTCCGTTTTATCAACTCTATATTCCTGGGAGACTACTGAGAAACAAGAATTCATTCCTTCTAATGAAGAGTGGCATTAAGTTAAGTGTTAGGAATTATGTGTTTGGAGTCAAGTTTTTAAAGTTTTTAAGTGTGTTAGTGTTGTGTTAGTGTTTATGTCTTGTGTTTAGTGTTTGTGTCACTTATGTGTTTAATTGTAAATGTGTGTCAAGTGTTTTGTGCTTAAGAAAATTTTTTCATCCAAGACTACTTGGAGAGGGAACTAAGTGTTAAATGTGTTTATACATATTTGTGAATTAATATAAGTTTTTTTTATGAAAATTTGTGTTATTTTTAGCCTCGAATTGAATTAATTATTATGGAGAATTTTAAGAGAGAAGAGAGTTATAGGAAGTAAAAATAGTCATTTAAGTTCTATGAGACCATTTAGGGGTGGTTTACTTAGGCTAATAGTGCATTTTACTTACAATTAAAA
>NW_018164471.1:197259-197732 GCF_001263595.1 Phalaenopsis equestris | reverse complement strand
TGAAAAGGAGCAAAGGAAAGAGCCCATTTGATTCGAGCAAATTTGTCAGTTCAAAAGCTCAGGATCGATATAGTGACGCTCTACAGTCACAAAAAATGATTCAAGAGCGATGTTTTAAGAGTCCAGGTGGAGAAGTGGAAGACGTGATAGTCCACCGACAGTGGGAACAGTTCTATTGTTTCTATATTGTCACTGTAATTTATGTTTTAAGGGAGTTTTATGCAAATCTCCCAGAGGCTGAGGACGATCGAGTTATGGTTCGAGGGAAGCTGGTACCTTTTACCCAGAAGTAATAAACTTTTTTTACCCTTTACCACCGGTGACCTTGTGTTTTTATGTGAATTATAGTTCTATGGAAGCGGAATTGGATGAGTTCATATTCTATTTGACAGTTGGAAGAGGACTTTAGAATATTACAAATGAGAGAAGAGTAAATTTTCTAACGTCAAAGTTGTGTGCACCATCAAAAAAGG
>NW_018164471.1:195385-197123 GCF_001263595.1 Phalaenopsis equestris | reverse complement strand
CACACTATCATCAGTTCAGTGCTGCTACTACTGTAGGTATGGGATTTGCTTCCTTGATATTTTCTAGTATGCGAGCAGGCTGGAGTAAAGTATGATAGTTGGGAGGAAGTTTTGTTACCTCTAAAGCCCATCACGAAGGTGAATGTGAAGACTTATTATGAGCATTCGATTTTTGGCTGGAGAGGAGGATTTTCCAGGAGCTATGGAATGGGAACGTCTGCAGCATCCACCTTTGCTACTTCTTCATCTGGACCATCTACTTCACGTGCTTTTACATCTAAAGGTGATTCTACTAAGACTCAGGATGAGTTATTGCAGAAGATGATGGATGGTATCAATTTTACTGCTGATAAGGTACAAAATTTAGAGCATTTTGCAGATCATACTAATAGTTATAATAGAAGGAAAAGTGATTATGAAGAGAAATTCCACTCATCTTTGGAGAGCCGGATTAGAGGTGAACCAGGAGTGCAATTTCCTCCATATCCTCGATATCCTGATTATGAGCCTGCAGAAAAATGGTACAGTGGTGATTCCGAGGATGAAGAGTAGAGCTGAGAGATTCATTTTATGATTGTAATATGATATGAACTATGTGGTCTGAGCTTGCTACATTTACACCTGCGTGTAGTTTTGGACTATGTTGTATTTTGGACTTTTATGTTTTATTATTATTATGACGTTTGTGGTAGTTAATATTTTATTTTTAAATTTTAGGGTAGTGACTGTTGTTTTGTGTTTAGTACTGTGATTTAGTTAGTTTAGAAATTAACTTAATTTCATATCTGTTATAAAGTAGAAAATCTTGCTAGCTTAGATCTTAAACTTTTTAGATCTTCTTGCTAGTTTAGATCTTAAACTTGAAATTCAGAAACTGTTACCATTTATTTTTCTTTTAACATGTTTGAAAGTTTGTCTTTATGTTAAGATTGTCATGTCAGTAGTGTGTATGTTTGCTTTTATATTTATACCCACTGTTTAGAAGTCTATTTGAATCTCTACATTTTAAAGTAAAATGAAAATTTAGAAAGTTTGATCAAAAAATAATTTTACTCCTGTTTTTAGTTTTATACTTGAATCATTAGGGTTTAAAATTCCTGTTAGTATATTCCTGTTAGTATGTTATTGTTAGTATGTTATTATTGAATTTTCATTCTTGCTTATATATATGTAATGCTAAACTGTTTAATTTGTTAAAATTTAAGTTTGGGGGGATGAAAAATATTTTCAAAATTGAAATTTTATTTGTTCTCAAATGTACTACAAATGAATTTGACTTTAAAAGAAAAATTGATTATGTATATGAAGTTATATTAGGGAAGTAAAATTTGATTTTAGAAATGAGTAAAAAAAATTAGTTAAAATTTTAAGTAAAGAAGAAAACTTTAAGTTAAAAATTTTTAGTATAGAAAATGATTAATATAAGTGACTATCTTTAGTAAGAAAAATTGTATTTTTGAAAAATTTAGATAATTTAAACTTTTATTTTTAATACTTAAATTAATTTTATTAAAATGATTTTCAAACTAATATTATATTTATAAGTAAAAGTTTTATATCAAGACTTTACTTTAGGAAAGGAGAAGTGGAATTCAAAATCATTAAAGGTCTAATCAGATATAGTAATCCTTGCCTAAAAAAGAAAAAAAAGAAGAAGAAATAAAAAGAAAAAGAAAAGAAAAGAAAAAGAAAAGAAAAAGTAAAGAAATGTAAGGGATGAGAAGCTTGAGGATTAGTG
>NW_018164471.1:152152-195295 GCF_001263595.1 Phalaenopsis equestris | reverse complement strand
TGAATTAGATAGGAACTCATATTTTCTTAGTTTTAAACATTAAAAATTTTCAAATTTTAAGTTGGTCTCATTTACTAATTATTTTTTCTAAATTGGACCACTATATTTCTAAATCTAAAATTTAGTAACTCCTAAAGAAACTCATATACATATCATACATATTTGGTTTTTAAAGATTGAAGTGTCACTTGAGGACAAGTAACATTTTAAGTTTGGGGGATTTTGATACACCTAAAATATATAGTGTTTTTAGACACATTTTTATATCTATTTTTAAGATATTATGCTTTAACGGAAGATATTTTTGTATTTTTCTTGCAGATATAAGTAAAAATGAAAAAAAATGCTTAAAAGAGTGAAAAATGATCAAATTTGGAGCTAAAATGTGAAAAATTATGCAAAAGAATTTTGGCGCCAAAGCGCCAGATCCGACGCTTACTTGCCGGTTAAACAGAAGGCCACGCCTAAGCACCGAGGCCCCGCACTTAAGTGTCAGTGGCAGTTACTAGAAGAGTAAAATCGATTTTCACGAATTTCAAAGAGGTTTAGGAACTCATATTTTCATAGTTTTTAACATTAAAAATTTTCAAACTTTAAGTTGGTCTCATTTATTAATTATTTTTTCTAAATTGGACTACTATATTTCTAAATCTAAATTTTGGTAACTGCTAAAGAAACTCATATACATATCATACATCTTTGGTTTTTAAAGATTGAAGTGTCACTTGAGGACAAGTAACATTTTAAGTTTGGAGGATTTTGATACACCTAAAATATATAGTGTTTTTAGACACATTTTTAATGCCTTAACGGAAGATATTTTTGTGTTTTTCTTGCAGATACAAGTAAAAATGAAAAAAAAAATGTTTAAAAGAGTGAGAAATGATCAAATTTGGAGCAAAAAAGTGAAAAATTGTGCACAAGAATTTTGGCGCCTAAGCGCCAGATCCGACGCTTAAGCGTCGGTTAAACAAAGAAGGCTGCGCCTAAGCACCGAGGCCCCGTACTTAAGTGTCAGTGGCAGTTACTAGATGAGTAAAATCGATTTTCACGAATTTCAAAGAGGTTTTTGAGGCACTCATTGGCTTAATATGTGGTTGGAACCCCATAGACGAAAATTATCATGAAAGGATGCGTCTCTTGGGCAAATAGATCGAACCAAGACACATTTTGAAGAGATCCCAAGACACCTCTTGGAAAACCACCTCTGAAAGAAGAGAGGACTTAGAAAAGAGTCCTGAAAAGGCCGAAAAAGTGTGAGTCCTGAAAATATTGGCAAGTGCAGGTTCTGAAAGTTCTTCTCTAGGGAGTTAGTTCGGAGAGATTTCAAGAATCACTTTTTATTTACTTTATCCATTTTGTTATTTTTTTTGAGTGATTGTAAAAGAAAAGAGATTCAAAGGAACTTCAACAGTTTGGTGGAGGACTTGAGATAAATTTTTATCTTTTTGTTCTAGACTACTTTTGGTTTTAATCAAAACTTGTTGTTGGTTCGACAATGATTACTTCTTTTAAACTAATGTGTGGTTTTGTTTTCTTCATAGATTTTGAGTAGTTTTCTTTATCTTTCTTCTTAAAATGATAAGCAATTAAGTTTTGGATGGAAGTTGTGGAGAGTATTGATCTTTAATGTTGGAAGAAGTTGTGATGATTTAAATCAATGCACTTCATTTACTTCTTGATTTGGCCAATCCATATGTTAAAATTTTTTGTAAGAACATGTAAGAACCAGGCTGGTATTGTCTCAGTTAACAATTGGAAAGAATCACATAAGGTTGTATGAATGAGAATGTAGTTCATATGATTGAGTGCAAATAAATAGTTAAATATTCATTGATGGGTGTAGAGTTAGAGGACTTTAAAGTGATAGGTTAAAGCCCCCAACATGGTTTATTATTTTATGTTCTGATATGAGAATGTTAGCCCCCATGTGGAGAGAATCAAGGGAACGCTAGAATGAGAGCTAGTATCTTCTCTGCCTAGCCGGTCTTCAAGACTATTCAAACTTTAAATTAGCCAATATTTTTTATAGCATCTTTCTAGTAAGGTAAAAAATATTATTGCTCATATTTGACACAACACAATTTGCATACTTCAACAACAGAATTCTCATACTTATTTCTGATTCATGATAAGAAGAAAGATATTTTTATATTAAGTACTTTTCTCTACAAAAACTTTAGTTATCTTTTTATTATTTCGTTAAAATATCAAAAATATTTATATTTTAAATTCCTGCAAAATTCATTTTTAGTTTAAGTAATTATTTTTAAAAAAAATAGAAAAACTTTCTAAAAAGTGCTTTCTAAAAAGTGCGAAAAACTTTCTAAAAAGTGCATATTGCATAATCTTCTATGTGGATTCGATATTCAGGTCTTAGTAAAAAAGTCTTATATTACTTGATAACCATACATATACTTGTGTAGTATCCCAATATAAATGTATATATATTAAAAAGTTAAACTTTTATTTTTCTTTAGGATCAAGTTTTTGGTTTTGTTGCAAAATAAGGAAATATAAATGAAAAATACCATCATAACTATTGATATATTATGCATAAGCATTAAGTCTGTGTACCATTATGGGACCCAAAAGGAGAAAACTAGGGATTATCACACAGATTCTAAGGAGAGCCTCAATGACTTCCCAAGCTATCCTAATGTTTGACTTCAATTTCGAGAACTAAATTATTGAATGTTTGATCCTGCCAACTATTATTATTTAGGGCTTACGATTGCGTGATACAATCATACAAATAGCTGGAAGATAGAAGGATTTATGCTGTAATGAATGACAACTTCGGAATCCTAAAACGGTTAAGGCTTAATTTGCACAACATGATTATGCAAAGACCTAAAGATAAAGTGAGGATTTATGTTCTGCTAGACAAACAACCTCAAAATCCTATGATTTATTATTTAATTCTATGGAAAGATTTGTTGTTGTAGATCTATTTGCTCTCTCAAAGTTGCTCTTATGTGCATTCTTGTCGTGTTGCCCACGGTGTTAACTCCAAGCTCCACGTCGTAACAATTTCAGTTTCAATGTTTCATGTATATGTTGGGTCGGTGGTCTATTGTTGGGTATCTTCTATAAAACCAGATTAATGTTCTTCTATTCTAAAAGGTATAATACACATAAAGGAAATAGTAAAAGATGTCGTAAATGAAAGCAAAAGTAAGAAAAATGTAGTAAATGTACAGTAAAGAAGAGCAGTAGAATGTGCAGTAGAGACAGTAAAATGCTATAAATATAAAATAAATCTGTGTATCTGACGGGTCTGCTGCTCTTGCGAATGGGATTAACATAACATGTAAAAGTAAAGAAGTATAGTGGGGAGTTTAGCAAATAGGGCAAACATACATTTATGTATAAAGGAGCAAGTGGGAATGCATCTCATGAAAGTCTCGAAGAAAAACTGAGAGTGACCCATGGAAACTCAAAGAAAACTGTAAGAAATGCACGGAACACTGAAGAAAACCGTAAGCACTCAGATGGGGTCGACTCAAAATCAAGAGCCTAGGTCGAAATCAAGACCTCGGGGCCCTAATAAAATATTAAACACCATTTATTTGTGAACCAAAATTAAGTAAAAGGTTGTCGGCCCAACAGTCACAGAAAAAAGTAATTCCTAACATGATTCATATGGCTGGCCCGTGAATTTTTCATAAAATATTTGGGAAGGATTTCATTTTTCAAAAGAGATTTTTGATTTGTCATGCACTTAAAAGATTTTTTTTTATTTTTAATTAATTATGTGTGTGTGTGTGTGTGATTCTCATACCTTAAAAAGTTAATGAGTCGGTCAAATTGTTAGGCTGGAATTTCCAACTGTGTGTAAAAAGCAATGGGTAACTCTTTACTAAGTGTTAGAGAGGCGGTAATGTCAATCCCTCATCCTCTCAAAGTCACTGAGTTAAGATTGTGCTAGAACTACTCACACATACCTAAATATTTTTTTTTTCATCATTGTCCTTGAACCCCAAGACCGTCTAACTTACGACCTTGTTTGACTGTTCATATATAGCCACAGCTATATATGTGTTATTATGTTTAAGACATAAGCACCTAAATTAAACCAAGAAGCAAGGAAAGAAAAGATGAAAAATGAGAGTGAGAGAGAGGGGGGACCAATCAATCTGAAAGAGCAAAGGAATGAAGGGTGGATTGACCCTCAAAACTGCATTTAAAACCATTTCCAACCTCCAACGATATGAATTTGAGAAAACTCATTTGAATACCCCAATATTACAAGAATACACATTTAAGCCCTTTCCTCAAAATCGCAACTCAAACAAATCGTAAACGGCCCGAAGAATCTCCAAAAGACCTCAAAACTGCAGCTATAACGAGCTGCAAAATCTTCTGAAGCCGCAGTAAAACGACACCTAAATCCTCTTTCAAACAGTGTTCAGATCAACACTAAAATATTGCTTCAACCCCCTTCCAAACCGACGATAAATCATGCCCAAAATAATACTAAAGCATTGTTTTTAAGGCCTCTAAAACCGCAGCCAAACGAGTAGCAAAGCCGGCCAAATGTAGCTCAAAATTCACCAAACAAACCCAACGAATATTGTCCGAAAGCCACCAATTCCGTTTATAAAAGCAACCACCAAAAAAGTGTTTAAAGTCTCCTTTCCAACTTATAAACCACTTTCACAATCAATATGCATATCAACAGTTTTGGATATTTCATATCATAACATTGAAAGAAAATATATTCCAAATAATCCAATGCTTCACCCTTAAACTCAAACTTTAAATGTATCCAAGTAAACACCACATATTCTATATACAAATTTCCCAAAGATACGTTTATGTCTTCATATTACCAGGTTCAGTCATGGAGAACGGCATAACCTGTTTGAAAAGCTGAATCAAATAATAATAACTGAAGTTGCATTTCTTGCCAATCCTCTTTCCTAATCACCCCTAAACCTGAATCGAAATTCAGCTTTACAAAAACCATGAGACACGCAAAACAACAACTCCATAAATAATGATTATAGAAACAAATCAATTAAAGGATTCAATTTCAAGTACATGTGACTCATCAAGAGAGCAGAATATAATAATAATTAAAGATTATAGAATAAGCTGAAGCCACCTCTTCTTCATAAATTCAAGCCGAAATTATTATAGGTTCGTAGTCAGTAAAGAATCGCATACCACTCAATTCCTATATATTTGAACTTTCAATTTCTTTTTTACATGCAAGCCGCCTCATATACATACCATAAGGATTCACCATCCTTTTAAATTATTCATTTCTTGGAATTTCAAGCATATAAAGTCACGGAACATAGGCAATAAACATTTACATTTACATCCATACCAAACAATTTCTATGTGCTTAAATATAGAACACCACAACTTTAATTTATGCCTGTTTGCTACCCTTCTCTGTAATAAAAAAATTTAAGTTAAACCTGTAAATATGCATATATATAGAAATTTTAAGTGTTGTATATGTAAACTGCTTAAACGTATGTATTTTTAACAATTGGAATTCATAGCCTCTAATTTAAAAAGTCCCTAAATGACTGCAATAGAAATTCAGAAGTATCATATATGGTTTAAAGAAGGAATATAAATTTAAGCTCTCCCAATTGTGGGTTTTTTTTTTTTTATTCTGATATAGGAATTGGGTCGCATGTATGTAAATGCATAAAGAATCAGGCAAAATCTGCACTCATATGTATATTTATTTAGGTGACGAGCATACAAGAAGCTAAATACTGTATATATCCACATCCATATATGGAACAAGATCTGCACATATAAATGTTCACCTCAAGTGCTATATTTGTAAATACTAGTGAAAATTAATAAATCTGCATACAAACCATCCAGCCGTTATGTATTTTGCACATGTAACACCTAAATTTTACCTTATTTTCATTCATAACATCCACATTTTTTCCATCGCATCAAAATATAACCATTCAAGCTCTCAAAAGTAATTTTTACATTTACACCACCCAAATTTTCAAATCACATCAAAAGTGCCACTATTATAACTTTCAAAAAGCGAAATACATCTTATTATGCATATGTAAGGTGGCTTATATGTAAAAAAAAAAAATGAACTTTAGGTGTTAGATATGTAAATACATATGCATTAAGTGGTAGGTATGTAAAAAATTAAGTGGCAAGTGTGTAAATTTTATTAAAGCTATTGGAATATTAGAAGCAGGTGTCCAATTAGCTATCCGCTCACCAATTTTAAAATCCCTACAGCACAAGCTTGAAAATCATGTCTTCGATACATCTCACAAGCTCAAACAAGTAGCACTCTATTATGCTATTTTCCACAAATTCCACTTGTTCCTCTCTTTTCTTTTTCTACATTTATATTTTTTTGTTTGAGAAAAGATATTCAAGGATGACATTTCAATAGCCTTACAAACAACCCAACAAAAACATCGAGCAGTAATGCAGGAATATCGAACAATAGAGCAAGAATGTCGAGTAACCAAATGTAAAAAAACCGGGCAGCAAACCGAAAGCAAGCTAAAAGGCAAAAAATAGAAGTAATTGAAGAGATTGCCTTGCTCGAGGCTTTATCCGGATCCAACAGGGCTCAAAAATAACTTCAAATAGTGGAAGTCAAGCCTTACCCACAAAAACTCCAAGAGACACACAAGATGAACCAGACAGGGGAATCACCAGCCAAACATGCAACAACCCCCAACTTCCCTCAACGAGGCCTTTTATAGCTTACGGGTAGGAGGAGAAATGCCCTCCACTTACCGGTGGTGAACCGATCACAGGACTAGGACTAGAAAATAGCAGCAAGGGCGACAGCGGAGAAGGCTTGGGGCATCGGGAAGGAAAAGCCCTTGCCGCATTCGTGCTTTGGGGAACAAGCTCTAAGGGTCAACCTTGCCCGAATCAGAAATCGGCCAAGCTCCAGGAGAAGAAGCCTCGGGGAGGAGGACCACGGGCAGAACAGAGAATGTCGCTCTTCCCCTTCCCTTTCCATTTCGAGCTGCTAGCCAAAGGATGCCGGGCCGCAGAGGGTAAAAGGAGCAGCAGCGCTTGGGCCGAAGGAGAAGGATCGGAGCGTGGCGTGAGCTGGTTCGAGATTTAGGTAATCATTTTTTTTTTCTTTTCTTTTAATTTAATTTAATTTTTTTTTAGTTATGTGCATCGATTTTCATGCAACTTGTTCGTGTGAGGAGTCCTGAGTGTTGTTTCTAACTAAGTTCGACGTTCCAGACGTGCTGACGTGGTCCACTTCATCATCTGAGGTCGTTCGAACAACTTCATCATGGTCGGGTTGAAAAACACGTCAAATTTAATTTTTCTTAAAATTTTAGTTCGTGATCGATCGTTTCAGCAACTTATTTAATTTTGATTGATAGCGAAGCCGCTTTTACAGGTGTCGATGATGTGAATTTTGATATTTTTATGCATCGAATGTGTGAATTGTGTTATTCGTTTATCGTGAGTGTGTGTGTATCGTGAATGTGAGCGGAAGTCGCAACGAGTTTCCTAAGACTTTAGATCTTAGTGATACTCGGCTTGAGTTTTGATACATTAGTTTTAATCGACTCAACCAAGCGTCGAGGATTTGAAACCACCCATATAAAACTGCAATGAGTCAAGAAGTGGCTTAAACTTCTAGTTGGTGTGGGTCCCAGTACTAGTCCTCTAAGAGAGTCCAATAGGAAGTCCTAAGGCTAGACCCTAAGCTCTAAGAAGAGTAAGAGATCTCAACTAAAAGTGAGGTTAACATGGTGTCATAGATGGAGACTCAATTACAAAGTCAAAGTGTTGCAATTAAAAATATTGTGAATCAATAGGGACAAATTACTAACTCACTTAGTAATAGGCCTAAGGAAACACTTCCTAGTAACATTGAAATTAATCGTAAAGATAAAACAAAGAGGAAGTTAAAGCAGTCTAGTTGAGAAGTGGTAAAGAATTGGATATTAAAGTGAAAAAAGAGATTAAAGTTCACAGGGAACCTGGAAAATTGAAAAACATGAAAAAAATACTCCCGAGAATATGAGAAAGCCTGTCTGTCCAACTAAAATCAATTTAGAAAAACCACTACCGTCATTTTCTCATAAATTTAGACAACAAAAACTGGATCATTAATTTTCTAAGTTTCTAGATATATTTAAGAAGTTAACAATCAAAATCCCTTTTGCTAAAGCACTAGAGCAAGTGTCAAATCTATATTAAGCTTATGAAAGATATTAAATAAGAAAATGAAGTTTATTGAACATGAGACCGTTGCACTTAGTGAAGAATGCAGTGCAATAATTCAAAAAAAACTTCTTCAAAAACTTAAAGATCCTAGTAGTTTTATTATTCTATGTGTGATATGAGAGATTTTGTGAAATAACTTTATGTGATTTAGGAGCTAGCATTAACCTCTGCCCTTATCAATATTCAAAGGTTTAGGTTTAGGAGTTATTTCTTCCACTAGTGTAAACCTTCATTTAGTTAATCGATCAATCATTTATCCTAAGGGGTTATAGAAGATATGCTAGTTATGGTGGATAAATTTATCTTCTTTGTGGATTTCATTGTTTAAGGTATGGAGGAAGATAAAAAAAACCATTCATTTAAGGAGTCCATTCCTTGCTGTTGGACGAGCTATGATAGATGTGCAAAAAGGAGGGCTAACCGTGAGAGTTAATGACCAGGAAATTACTTTTAATGTGTTAAAATCTATGAAGTATGCAGTGAAACAAAAAGTTGATCAATGTTACAGAATGGAGATTGTCGATGATTTAAGCGATAACCATTTCCGAGAAATTTATGAAGTTAAAATAGGACAATAAGAATTGGAGCATGAGATTGAAATTGATTTTCAAGATAAATCTATTGAGATAATCACAAAAGATTTTACTTATGTTCAGAAAATTTTTAAGATTTTAGATACTACTGAGAATAGTAAACCTCTTATTCCTTGAATTGAATAACCTTCTAAACTTGAGATGAAGGTACTCCCTACACATTTAAAGTATGCATTTTTAGAGAACTTATCAACATTACCTGTTATAATAACATCAGACTTAAGTGAAGATCAAGAAGAAAAATTAATGGAAACTTTCAGAAATTAGAAGAAAGCCTTTGGATGGACGTTAGCGAATATTAACGGTATCAACCCTTTAATTTGTATCCATAAAATTTTAATGGAAGATAATCAAATGCCTCAGGCAGATCCTCCAAAGAGATTTAACCTTATAATGAAATATGTTGTAAAGAAAGAAATTTTAAAGTGGTTGGATGCTGGAATCATTTATCCTATTTTTGATAGGATTTGGGTTAGTCTGATTCACCGTGTTCCTAAGAAAGGGGGAGTCACCGTAGCTATTACAAATGAAATGAATTAATTCCAACAAGACAAGTCGTTGATTGGCGAATCTGTAATTATTATAGAAAATTGAATCTCGTCACTAGGAAAGATCACTTTCCTCTACCTTTTTTGGACCAGATGTTGGGTAGGCTAGCTGAGCATCGATTTTTTTTGCTTTTTGGATGGATATTCACGATACCACCAAATAACTATAACTCTTGAGGATAAAAAAAAGATAACATTTATAAGTCCTTATGAAACTTTCACTATTAGAAGAATGTCTTTCGGTTTATGCAATGCAATTATAACTTTTTAAAGTTGCATAAAGTCTTTTTCTGCGATCTAATTGAGAAAGAAAGTAAAGCTTTCATTGACAACTTTTCAGTTTTTGGAACCTCCTTTGATTCATGCTTAGATCATTTAGTAGGAGTTCTAAAATGCTGTGAAGAAATAAAATTTGTTCTCAATTAGAAAAATGTCAATTTTTGGTTGTAAGAGGAATTGTGCTGGGATATAAAATTTATGAAAGCGACATAGAAGTAGATCCAACAAAATACAAGTTATTGCTATACTACCTCCACCGACAGTAGTGAGGGGATTTAGAAGTTTTCTAGGACATGCTTGGTTTTACAAACCTTATATTACAGACGTTTCAAATAATGCTAAGCCTCTGTGTCATCTTTAGAAAAAGACATGATATTTTGATTTTAAGCTAGACTTCCTAAGTTCCTTCATTTTAATAAAGGAAAAATTAATCATTGAACTTATAATTATTTCATCTGATTAGAGAAAATCATTTGAATTAATGTGTGATGCGAGTGATTATGCTATTGGGAATTTATTAGGGAAAAAATATGATAAGATTTTTAAAGTTATATACTATGCGAGTAAAACTATTAATGAAGCTCATATTAACTATACTACTACTGAAAAGGAATTATTGACGATAGTGTATGCATTTGATAAATTTTGTTCTTATCTAATTGGAGCAAAATGTATTGTTCATACTGATCATTATGTTATAAGATATCTGATGCTAAAGAAGGATGCAAAACCAAAATTAACATGATGAGTCCTTTTGATGCAATAATTTGATTTTGAAGTAGTGGATAGAAATAGATCTATCGAATTGTTGATCATTTTTCGAGGCTTGAATAGAAAAATTCTAGTAATTTTGAAGAGTTGATAAATGAAAATTTTCTCAATGAAAAATTAAACACTATTTCAGAGTGGTGTATTTTGTGGTATGTTGATATAGTTAATTATATAGTTAGTGATATTTTACCCTTCGGATTAACATGCCACCTAAAGAAGTTCATTCATGATGAAAAATTTTACTTTTGGGATGACTCTTATTTATATAAGAAATGTAAGGATCAAGTTATCCGAAGATGTGTATCATTTGAAGAAACCCTAAAAATTATTCAAAAATTCATGAATTTGATTTTGAGGAGCATTTTGGAGTAGATAAACTGCATGTTACAATTTGGATTTTATTGACATACTTTATTTAAGGATGTTAATATTTATATAAAAACATGTGATAGATGTGAGAGAGTAGGCGATATTCTTAAAAGGAATGAAATGACCCTAAATTTTACTTTAAAAGTTGAAAATTTTAATATATGGGGTTTGGATTTTATGGGACAATTTGTACCATCTTTAAGAAACTTGTAGATTTTAATTGTTGAGGATTATGTTTCTAAATGGATTGAAGTAGCTGCTTTACTCTGTTGTGATGCTCAAAGTGCTGCACAATTTTTAATGAAAATTATTTTTACCAAATTCAGAATGCTAAGAGTGATCATTACAGATGGGAGGAGTCATTTAAGAATGTAAGAATTGAAACATTAACTAAGAGATATGAAATTAAACATCAAAGTTTAATAGCGTATCATCCTCAGACTAATGGTCTAACTGAAGTGTTCAATCACGAAATTAAAAGATATTAGATAAGACTATAAATCATAATAGAAAAAATTGGCCTACTAGACTTGATAATGCATTATGGGCCTATAAGACTGCTTATAAAACTTTGATAGAAATGTCACCATATAGGCTCATATTAGAAAGACTTCTCACTTGCCAATTGAACTAGAGCATAAATCTTATATGGCTATAAATGATTTTAATTATAATTTGAAGAAAACTGGAGAGAAATGTTTATTGCAATTAAATGAGCTTGAGGAGATTAGAAATGAATCTTGTGAGAATCCAAAAATTTATAAGGAAAAGATGAAAATTTGGCATGATTGGAAGGTTTTAAAAAAAGATTTCATGTCTGGACAAGAAGCTTTACTATATAATACGAGATTGAATTTATTTTCTGAAAAAACTTAAGTCCAGGTGGTCGAGGTCATTTATTGTAATAAAAGTCTATTCTTTGGGTGCTGTGGATATTAAAGATCTAAAAACTACACAAATTTATAAAGTAAACAAACACAGATTGAAACCTTACATAAGTGGAAACAAGCTTTTATATGATGAAGTCCTAATGTTGGGTCAACTAGAGTAAACATTGGATACGTCGAGCTGACGAAGTTAAACCAAATGCTTCATGGGAGGCTGTGTATTAATTTTTGTTATTATGTTGATTGTATTTTATAGTAATGAGATCTACTTGATTAGAGGAGGCTCTAAACACTAATTTAATGATCAAAATGAGGTTGGGATGTGTTATTTGGTCCCAAGGTGAAGAGGTGCTTATTTTGACACTAGCGCCTAAGTGCCGAAACTTAGCACCTAAGAGCCAGTTTACGATAAGACCGGCGCATGACACGCCTAAAAATTACCTACTTTTTCATATATATTTTATGCTCATTTAGAATGATATTATACTTTAAAAGAATGTATTTTGCATATTTTTAACTTTAGGTGCAAGAAATGAAATTTTAGAGGAAAGGAAGAAAAAATGATGCAATTTAGAGTAAAAATTATAAAGAAAGAAAATTCTGATCTGACATATTTCGATATATCTTTTTATGCTTAATTTCCTTTACATTCCTCGCATGTTTTTGAATTAAATTAAATTTTAAAGAAATGTTGTTTTCCTGCTTATCTTGTAGATATAACTGTTAGGAGCGAAACATAATTGAAACAGGGCGAAGCGATAGAGCTATTGCAGGGTGGCTCCTGTGGTGCCAGAATTGGCGCCAAAGGTGCTAGAATCCAGAGAACAGGCACCAGAGGTGCCAAATTTCTTTAGAACAAGCGCCAGAACCAGTACCTAAGGCACTAGAGATGGTTATGGACGAATTGTTGGTGCTTTTTTACTATTTTAAGATGTTCTATAAGGCTCTAAGTAAATCAATCACACCATGGAGAGGTTCAATGAATTTATACACTTGGTAATAGTGTTTGAATGATGAGATATGTCTCTTGTATGAAGAGATTTGTCTCTTGGAATGAAAAGATGTTTCTTTTGGGAAAAAGATGAAATTTTATGTCTCTTTAACATAGGGGGGCTATCTCCTCTCGTGGAGGGGGTGTCTTGCCGTGTGGTGTCATGTCTTGTGGTGTCGTGTGGTGTCTTGTCATGCTGTATGTGGTGTGGATTCTTGTGTGTAGAGAGGATTTTCTTTAAGAATTATAAGAGGAGAGGGAAAGTGAAAGATTTCTTCTTCATTACACTTTTTAGAGAGAATTTAGTGTTGATTGTAAAGAGAGAAAGTGTTTCAAGTAAAATTAAAGGGATTTGCTTGAGGAGGAGTTTGGGATAAGTTTTTTTCTTTTATTTCTTTATTTTATAAACTTAATTTTATATATATAATCCATTTTTTGTCATATCTTCTCATGAAATTTGAATAAGATTTTTTTTCCTTCTCTTTACAATGAGATATGGTTTCATGAAGAATTAATATTATTGTGTAAGGTTTTAAATTTCAATAAATTGTGATGATTTGAACTTTGATCTTTATTTACTTTTAGATCTAGCTAATTGAAATGTTAAAATTTGTTAATAAACATAAGATCTGAAAGGGTTATGTTTTCTACAACAAGGTGAGAGTCATATTCAATTTCATGGATGAGAATGTAGTCCATGTGGTTGAGTGCAAATAAATAGGAAAATATATTTTGATGAGCGTAAAATTGGAGATTTTAGTGTGACAGACTAAAATCCCCAATTTGATCTAGTTGTTTGGAAACTAAAGCGAGATATTAGCCCTCAGGCGAGGGAGAAGTGGGAGCTATGGAGGGAGAGCCAGTATCCCCTCAGTCTAACCACAGATTTAGTGACCAAACTTCAGATTAGTCAATGTTCTTTATGCACTTGACAGAGGGTAAAGAATATGATTGCTCTAATTTGGCACAATACAATTTTATTACAATTTTATATAATTTTAATTTTATATAATTTTAAACAATTTTAATTTCTTCACTAACCATAAACTCATTCTAAAGGGGGAGGATACTTTCTTAAATTTCAACTCTTCATCACAAAACTTTATTTAGTCTTAGTAAATTTAAATTTGAAGTTTAGAAATTAGTTTAGTACATTTAATTCTTTCAGTTACATTTCAGTTAGCATGCATTAAACTTGTTTTAACTTGTCCTTCTTACTTTAGTTTTAATAGTTTGAATATTGTGTTTTAAGTTATCGTCTTAAGAATTTTCATCTTCCAGACTAAGATCTGATTGTAGTATATTAGAATTAGCCTAAGATATTTCTTACCTTATTTCTCTGTGGGATCGATGCTGATTTTTTTAATGAAAGCCCTATATTACTTGAAGCGATACGTGCACTTACTTAGAACTCCTAGTGTGTGAATTATTTTCTATATTTTATAACATTTTGATTTAGCACACTAGCCACTTAATATAAATTGTGTCAAGTTTTTGGCCATATTTTTGGAAGTTAAATTACTGTGTAATTTTGGGATGAGTCAAGTTTTTGGCTCTGTTACCGGGGAAGTATTGGTGAGAACTTTAGGAGAATTTTAGTTAAACTTGTAAAACTTAGATTTGGAAATTATAATATTATTATATAGTGTGTTTAATTATTTTGTATTTGTTTTCTAGAAAAATAAAAAATACCAAAAATATTTTTGATATCTGTCCTATTAATTAAGTCTTTAGATTTGTATGCGTAGTTTAGGAGCTACAGAGCTTGGATTATATGACTCGAATTTAAAGAGAACTTTTAGGATGATGATGAATAAGAAAAGACTCCATGAATTTAATGTAGAAATGGCGGATAGACAAGATTATGAATATTTGATTCAAATTATAATGCTAGGCAAAGAACCCCAATTATTCGGAAAAATTTATTTGGACAACAGATTAAAATTGGCTATGAGATACACAATTCTTATTCAGATTGGGAAAATTATTCAAACTTTAACTGGAATAATAATTTTGGAGAGGAAAACCAATTTTAGGAAAATAATCAATTTAATCAAACATGTAATTGGAATAGTCAGGGTGTTTTAACGATGAAATCTCTTTTCATCAAAATTTTAACTTCAACCCACAAAATGAGGAGAAGGATTTATTAGAAGATGTTCTTATTCAAAAGGAGAGTCAACTGAAAAGTTAGAGAGTACAATTATTGAACTTATTTTTTGTTGAGGTTTAGTATTCCCTCTTTAGTTACCTAAGGTCTAGCCATAGGACTTTCCTGTTGACTATTCTTAGAAAACTAGAAAAGGAACCCTCACCATTAGAAATTCCAAACTCCTCCATGCTCAACTTGAAGTTCCACATATTTGTCCTAACCTCTAGAACTTGCTAGGTGGGGTCAGTATGAGGGAGCTCAAAATGAGCCCCCATAGGACTGTCTGACCTTAGGGTTAGCAATGGGTGTTGGTCTGGAGCACCCACAGTCACTCTCACCCACATTAACTCACAATCCTAAAACCCGAAATTGTTAACTTTGATCCCTTGATCTTTTGGGAGACTCATGTAGATGGTCCCCTAAACCCACTAGCCCTAGGCTAGGGTTTAGCTAAGACCAGTACATAGAGAACCCAAATGGGGATTCCATTGGTCCATAGTTTACATATGGTGGTTGGCTTCCCAATTCTACCAAAAATACCTAACTTGGCCTTTTGTCCCTAAATCTACCCAAACTACCTAAATGCCCCCTTGAAACCTTAAATTTGCCCAAAAATTCCCAAATTCACTCAAAATAACCAAATTTGTTCAAAAATCATTTCAAACCATTTCAAAATACCTAAATTACCCAAAATCACCCAAAAATTCCAAAATTACTAAAATACCCCCAAAATTGCCAAAATTTAAAATACCCCCAAAATTAAAATCACCCAAAAATTCCAAAATTACTAAAATACCCCCAAAATTGCCAAAGCACCCCAAACTTCCTTAGCACCCCAAACTTTCCCAAAACCTCCAAAATCACTTCAAATATCTCCAAAACCAATTTGAACCCTTTAATCGAACCCAATTTGGCCAATTTAACCATTTTGACCAAAACCCCCCAAATTACCTTTAAAGGCAAATTACCTTTAAGCCCCCAAATTGCTCTCTAAAGGCCCATATTTTCCCCAAATTACCTTAAATATCTATCCAATTTGTCCCAATTCCCCTCAATTTCAATTCTAAACTCAAATTAACACCACCAATATTGCACTACCACCATAATATGATCAATCTAAACCAAATACATGCCTAATTGGCCCATGCTTTGAGCTCAATTTTGATCTAAGTCAAACCCCCAATTTTGGCCCTATGACTTAATCCTACCAAATTGAACCCCATAGTCTACTTAATTTGCCCCAATTTAGATCCTAAATCCTAAATCTCTTATAACACTCCTACATACCAAACCTGACCTTCATTTGACCTTGGTGAAGCCTCAATTTTATTCAATTTTATTTAATTTCCCTCAATTTTATTTAATTTCAACCCAAGTCCAAAAATCCTCAAATTTGCCCCAAATTGATTATGTCCCCAAATTCCACTAAATTGAATGCCTTAACCCCAAAATTGGCACCAAATTTATGTTGAAAACTCTTCATCACATTCTAACAGACCATTTTAAATAATCAATTTGAACCTTACCCAACTTTAGCCCAACCTAGACCTAAGTCTAGTCCAACATGCCCAAATTAACCAAAATCCCAAAATCCTTCAAATTGAGCTTTTAATTGAACTCAAAATCACTTCAATCCACTTCAATCCTTCACACTTCAATCCTTCACCAAAAATCTTCATAACAATCATTTACTCAGTTTTGATCAATAAATTGGGCTCAAAGTCATGGCTGGCCAAACTCAAACCCAACTCTTAGCAATTTGGACCCAAATTGTACCCATGCACCAAAATTAACTTAACCATCTCAAAGCCACCAAATTGATGACTCCATAGCCACTAAGCACACTCTATTGACCAGGTTAACCCCCCTTAGACCAGCCATGGTGAGCTATGGACCATTGGATCCCTAAATTGGAGGTGAGGAGCCAATCCTCGAGCACCACGGCGCACCGCTTGCCATCACCTTAAATCTTTCCGAATCTTTCCGACAAAGAAGAAAGAAGAAGCACCGAAAAATTCAATAAAGGTACCTCAAGAAGAAGAAATTACAGAAATAAACTTGAGCAGCAAGAAAGTGTTACCCCTGAGAACAGCTCTAGTGGATAAAAGAAAACAAATAGTTATTCGAGAAGAGCAGCCATCTTGAGAAGAACTAACTCCACCCCCACCAGTGGAAGAAACACATAACCAAGAGAAAATCGGAGGAACATACAAAGTGGATTACAACATGCTAGTTCAACTTAGGAAGTTGCCGGCCCGATTAAGCATCTATGACGCTCTAATCCTATCAAAGGAGATGAGAGAGTTTCTGGTTACAACATTGCTCGACCCAGAGATTTTCTTAGCCCAGTTGGCCAGCACATCCTCAGATGAAGTTTGCTCATTGAAAGAACAACCTGGGGTGACCTTCACTGATGAAGATTTGCTGCTCGGCACCGTCGATCACAACCGACCACTCTACATCTCCGTTAACATCGGCAGATTCGTGTTGTCCAAAGTTTTAGTAGATCCTGGAGCATCTCCTGGAGCATCACTCAACTTGATGAGTACGAACATTGGCCTATTTGGACATCAAAACTCAAGAGCTTACGACCGATAAAATGATGCTAAGAGGATTCAACCCAAAGGGAGAAAGAGCCCTTGCATCCATTACAAAACATCCATTACATTGTTTACGAAGGTTGGAGAACTAGCAACAACTGCCAAGTTTCATACATCGACGCTGAGACCTCTTTCAATGCTCTACTGGGTCGACCATGGATTCATGAACACAACATGATTCCATCGTCTCTACACAGTGCATCAAGTACTACAAAGAAGGACAAGAACATTGCATCAAAGGAGATATACAACTGTTTTCAGTTCTAAAGTTGGCTTTCATGAAGATGCTGCCTACTACGCGCCTCCAAAGAAAATTATCTTCTCTCGCGAAATCACAACAAACAAAAGTAAAGTTTCAGAAGAAGTACAATGTCAGGGCCATTTAACTCCGCTTCAACGATCATCCACTACTCTCATACAACAAGTTGGTGGAGGTTCTTTTAGTTGCGCACCTGAGGTCGAGGTTAGGGACGTGGATGAGCAAGAACCAACTTAATCGTTGAACAGACTAGTTCAACCATCAACACCGGTGATGAAAATAGTTCTAAAGCTAAAATAATGATGATAAAATTGAGGAAACCTCAATACAAGATATCCTTAGAAGATGCGGAGAAAAGCGAATGTGAGATGATGTATGATCGGATAAATCACTATGTGAATACTATGACCATTGCTCCGATCCTCCCTCAAAAGGTCAAGATGTTAGAGGTCAAGGAAGTTCGTATTGCTGGTTCAAAGCCGATCAAATTTTACCATGCTTCTACCTCTACTAATATTGAAAATCATGTAAATTTGGATGATGATCCTAATGAACTAATGGAATTACCTTTTAGTTACTTTTAGTCTTACATATAAAAGTTAATTCAACAAGGACATTTGCCAAAGCAAATGCCAAAAGATAAATTACAACTTTTTAAAAAGTTATGGAGTGTTAAAAGTCGAACTCCCAACTCAAAAGAGGGTCTCGAATTTGGTACAATTTGGTTCAGATTTGGTACATTCGGACAAGTCGATGATTCTGAAATATGCATGGTTGTTATTGGTGAGTCAGATGAGGATTGCCTCGATATAAAGGATGACTCTACTGATCAACTAATAGAAGATGCTCCGCCAAAATTTGAGGAGGAAATTAAATCAACAGTTGATGAGTTGAAAGAAATCAACCTCGAGAGTGAAGAACAACCCAGACCAACATTTATAAGTTCTCTACTTAACGATGAAGAATCTCTATAGTTGATCAAAATGGTAATTTAATTCAAAGATTGCTTCACATGGAGTTATGACGAAAGGCCAGGATTATCGGCAGAGGTTGCAGTTCATAAACTCGGGGTAGACAAAGATATGGCCCCAGTAAAACAAGCTCCCAAGAGAATGCGGCTCGACATTTCGAAATAGTGCAAGAAGTCATCGCCGAGGTAAAGAAATTAATAGACGCTAACTTTGTAAAAGAAGAGCAATAGACCACGTGGTTAGCTAATATTGTACCTGTTAAGAAGAAAAATGGACAAATTCTTGTTTGCGTCGACTTCAGAGATCTAAACAAAGCATATCCGAAAGAAGAGTTTCCACTACCAATTCCAGAAATGAAGGTGGATATCGCTTCTACACATGAAATCTTCTCTTTCATGGACGGATCGTCGGGATACAACCAAATCAAGATGGCTCCCGAAGATGCAGCACTTCCAACCTTCAAGATACCGATCAAAATTTTCTGCTGTATAATGATGTCGTTTGCGTTGAAGAATGCTAGAGCAACATATCAACGTGCAATGACGAAGATTTTTGACAACCTCATTCACAATCAAGTAGAATGTTATGTGGATGATTTGGTCATCAAAGGCAAACAAAAAATAGACTATTTGTGTGATTTTAGGATCGTGTTCGAATGGTTACGATGATATGACTTTAAAATGAATCCCTTAAAGTGTGCCTTTTGTTTTACCTCTGAGAAATTTCTAGGATTCATTGTCCGTCATCAGGGAATCAAGATTGACCCAGATAAGATTAAAGCTATCTTGGAAATGCCTCCAAAAATCTTAAAACATTTACGTTCCTTCTAAGGGAAGTTGGCATATCTGAGACGCTTTATTTCTAATCTCTCAGGTAGGTGTCAGCCCTCTTGACATTAATTTAAAAGGATGTCATGTCAAATTCATTTGGGAACATTTGGGAAGAAAAATGTCAGCGGGCCTTTGAGGAACTTAAACAATATTTAATGATACCTCCTGTTTTGGTAGCCCCTATCCCAGGGGAACCTTTGATACTTTATATCGTCTTTATATCGTGACCCTAGATGACTCTCTTGGAGCCCTCTTAGCCCAAGTCAATGACGAGGGTAAAGAAAATGCACTCTACTACATGAGTCGTTGTCTCATACCGATGGAAGTAAGGTATCCACCTATTGAGAAACATTGTCTGGCATTAATTTTTGCCGCTTAAAAGCTTAGACATTACATGCTCTCTCATAAGATTACCCTAATCTCGAAAGTTAATCCATTGCAATATTTGATGACCCGACCAACACTCTCCGTATGTCTAGCAAGATGGTCGATGATCTTATTTCAATTTCATATAACTATTGTTCCCCTCCATGTTATTAAGAGACAAATTTTAGCAGACTTTCTCGCTGCACATCCACTTCCAACTGGGTCCCCTCTCGTCGATGAACTACCAGATGAGTAGATACTACAAATGGAACTCTCCAGCACGCAATGCTGGGAAATGTACTTTGACGGTGCTTTATCAGCCAAGAAAGACAAAGGATCAGGAACAGTCATACCAGGCAAAGTAGGGATTGGTTTGATCTTTTTCACTCTAGATAAGGGTATGCTGAGGTTCTCATACTACCTGGCAGAGCTGTGCACCAACAACGAAGCAGAATATGAAGCTTTAATCACCGGATTAGAATTGGCAATCTCAATGGATATAACAAACATTGCCATCTACGGTGACTCTTAACTCGTCATCCAGCAAGTCGCTGGACAATACAAAATTCTGAAACTAAGACTAGAAGAATATCACCGATACACGATGAAGCTACTGGAGCAAATCCTCTACGTGACTTTCTACCAGATTCCTAGGGGAGATAATGCCCATGCCGTCGCTATAGCAAAACTCGCTAAAAAACTGGCGTGTCCCTTGGAGGATTCCATAGAAATCACAGTATAAGGAAGACAGGTTTTGTCTCAGATCGACCTCGAAACTTTACACAAGCTTGAAAAAGAAGAAACAATGATTGCAGTTGCGGATATCAATGAAGATTGGCGCAAGCCATTAATAGAATATTTACATACTAGAAAGCTGATGGAAGACAAGTCCAAGACACATCACGTTACAAAAAGGGTTATGTCATATGCCTTGGTTGGTGATGTACTCTACAGAAGATCGTTCGACCAGATGTGGCTACGATACCTAAGAAAAGCCAAAGCCCAAAATATCGTCAAAGAAGTACATGCCAGATTGTGTGACACTCACCAGTCAGGACAAAAAATGAAAATGAAGATCAAAAGACTCAGATATTAATGACCAACAATGATGTTTGATTGCATGGATACAACTAGACGGTGTCAGCTTTTCCAAGTGCATGGGTGGTCTTACACCAACCTCCGATGGTGCTACATCCAACCGATGCCTTGTGGTCATTAGAATGTTGGGGAACGGCCATAATAGGTCCAATAGACCCTCCATCCTCTAAGAGACACAAATTCATTCTTTTCTCTACAGATTACTTCTTCAAGTGGGCAGAGGCAATGTTGTTACGAGAGGTTACATCACAACATGTCCTTTAAATTTTTAAAAGTCAAATTGTCTACCATTTTAGAGTACCACGCAGACTGATTTTTGATAATTGAACAACCTTGAAGAGCACAAAGATTAACAACTTTGTCAAAAGACTTGGGATAGACTGGAGGTACTCTACAATTTACTATCCTAGGGAGAATGAACTGGTTGTGACAGATTGGTTGAAGCCTTCAACAAGACGCTGGTATAGATTTTAAAGAAAATAGTGGACAAAGACAAAAGAGATTGGCACAAAAAATTGCTAGAAGCTTTGCGGGACTACCATTCGATTTTCAGGACTCCCACTCAGTGTACACGCTATATGCTCATGTACGGGTCTAAGGCTGTGCTACCATTAGAAATTCAGACGCCGTCTCTCAGAGTCGCTGTCGCCAACCACTTCACAACAGAAGAAGGTGCAAAGCTCAGGCTCGAGGAACTAGAGAGTCTGGAAGGAAAACGACTTGAAGCACAACAACATCTGGAACTTTACCAGGCAAAGATGGTACAAACACATGACAAATTGGTCCGCCCAAGGATATTCAAAGTTGGTGACCTCATCCTCGTGCTCAAAAGTCTTATTCTTGCACGCCGCAAGATAGGTGGAAAATTTGAGCCAACTTGGGAGGGACCATTTGTCGTTGAAAATGTCTACATAGAAGGAGCCTACTTATTAGTACACTTCCGGGGTGAAAGACCCATGCTACCAATCAGCGGACGAAACCTAAAGACATACTACGAAACTTGATACTGCTTACATTCGCTTGTTTTGAAATTTTGAAATTTTGATTGTTTTGGGGTTATTTATGTGGCCAAATGTTTGTGACCGGGTCCAAAATTTTTGTAACAAAATTAACCTCAACATAATAAAAATATTTTGAAAATTACACACTTCAATTTTCTCTTTTCAAACTTAATATGCTACTAAATTAAACAAAATTCACACATAAATAAATGATCTCTTCACCAAAATAAACAAAAATTTCCTTTAATAAATACTTTATTTTGTTCTTGTTCACGCTAAGTTTTAGCCTACTGACATTTTTCTTATCGTCTGCAAAGAAATGTCAAGTCAGAGGCTGATCTTCGCCTTTAAAGATGGCTGGAATCTCGCACTAAATGAAGAAAAGGCACCATAGGGCGGCACTATAGATTTTGACATGGAATTTAACCAAGTTGGCATGGATTACGAGGGGCCTTTAATGAATTTCATCAGTCAACGGGAAAAAGGAAGAGCTGCCCTCACTACTAAGGGTGGCCACGAAAGACAGTACGTCACTGAAAAGAAAGGATGTGATGGTACAATCGGACCCGATGGAGGGGCCAAGCCATTTACCATCCATGATAGCTACGCCGACTGGGGGCCTAGTTGTTGTTGATAATGAAAGGATATTGTTTGCTCCACCACTAAGAACACAACGAAGAAACGCCAACCGACGAAAACAGAGAGCTTTCTTACGAGAAGAGAAGATACGCCAGAAAGAGGCAGACAACTTGCTCACTCCTACTCCTGAGGCACACATTTATGATCTGGACATGAAAGAGACCTCCTCCAGCCAGCCCGCTACGGACGAGGAGTCCAAGTTTGTTACAAAGCCAAAGATACTACCAACTTCAGATGTTCTATGTACGGGTTATCCTACCTGCAATGCCAAAATACCTGCACGAGCATCAGCTACAGGAGCATTCATGGAGTGCCCGGATTGCAACGTCCTACATATACAACACTACAACACATTAGAGGAATATACATCTACTGATGATGGATCTCATACCCCTGATTACCTGATAGAGGCATTTCCATATGTCCCAATGGATGCAAAGCCGTATGTTCTGAGGGGTACAAAGGCAAACGTTCTGTCAGACGTAGAATCATACATTCCGTTAGAGCCAGAGACAACACTAGCTTGGGTTCTCGCTGATATTCAAATGAGGGAATACCCACGACAACTGCCGACTCCCAGTACGGTGGAATATTATAAAATGAGCAAAGTAAATAAAAGAGACTTCAAATTCTACGAAGAAGTACAAGGAAAATTCATTAACATACTGGAAGGATTAGAACTGTATACCAGAGTCATCTCAGAGACTGACATACAAAGTATTCTTGACTGCTTTTTTTACCTAAGGGATGGAGGTCGAGCAGGTTTATTTATGGAAAGAACCTAGTCTGAGCCGAGGAAATGGATGTGAGGAAAAGGGATGATTACTATCCAGTGTGGCTGCTGCTACAACTTCACAAATAATGATAGACAAGGGAATCCGCCTGGGATACTTAAACACGATCAAGTTGATCCACTTCCACCAATGATACAGTGGATGATCAAAAGAATGGTCAGATGGAATATTTTGCTCGCTACCTACATTCCAAATAGTTATATTATCAACTTCTACGATGAGGGTGATTGCATACCTCCACACGTCGATCACCATAACTTCGTGAGGCCTTTTTGTATGGTCTCATTTATGAGTAAAAGCAACATATTATTTGGGAAAGAAATTGACATCATCGGCTTTGGTGAGTTCAGAGGCTCTGTGGAGATTCCCCTACTAGTTGGCTCAGCGCTTGTTCTTAAAAGCAACGGTGCAGACGTTGCCAAACATTACATTCCACGAGTGCGACACCTTACATTCCAGGAGTGCGACACCGCAGGGTGTCCGTAACCTTCCGACGGATGGACGATAGCAAAATGCCGCACGGATTTCAACCAGATCCAGAATTAGAGGAACTATTACCTTACGAGCTATGAGAGGGTTGCACCTCTAAGCACATGCAAAGGGAACTCTTGTCCTGTAGTGTGGCTTAAAAGGTCAGCTTGATCAAGAGCTTGTCACAGCAGGAACAGATAGTCAGAGGATTCCTTTCTACTTTACTACATTACAGCAATGTGATATGTACCAGAGACGCTAAACCTATAATGTGTACTTGGCATGAGATATTTTGGATGTACTTTGATGCGTTTTGCATATTGTACTTTTTGAGGCGTTGGCCTACACTTGATCTGTAACATTTTGTTGGAACAGATTAATGAAGTTTCATTTAGAAATGTGTCTTTTTGTCAATTACCTCTTGTGTGATGGATGGAAGCCACAAACCACACATTGGTTTAGCATTACAACGAATAAAGAACAAAACGACAAAAAAAAATTTTAACGATAATAAAATTTAAACAAAAATAACCAACAAACAAACAACAAAACAACTCTTGTTTTTTTTTGAAAAATCAACCAATTAAAATCAAAATTTGAAAACATATTTTGAAAAATTAAATGTGATAAAAAAAACAAGAAAAGAAAATAAATCTTTTGAGTGGATTCTCTCGATTTTGGAGTTTCTTACTCTTTGCTCGCGCAACACAACTATCTTTGTCTCCACTAATTCTCTTCACATCCTCGCAAAATTTCATATTCTGCACAAAACCCCACAAAATTCTACATATCTTCCTAAAAAATGTCAACCTTTCACATGACACATATCTTTGGATTTAACACCATCAATTCTCATTTTTGAATAAGTCCCTAAGTCCCTAATTTCTGTTTCGAGGTCGGTCCTTACCTTTCGACGCTCTCTTTTGAGATTGATCTCGACGCTCTTGAGATTGATCCTTACCTTTCAATTCTTATTTTCGAATCAATCCCTAATTTATGATTCACCCTTTTGAGGTTGGTCCTTACCTTCCGACGCTCTCTTTTGAGATTGATCCTTACCTTTCAATTCTCATTTTTGAATCAGTCCCTAATTTCTGATTCACTCTTTGAGGTCGGTCCTTACCTTCTGACGCTCTCTTTTGAGATTGATCCTTACCTTTCAATTCTCATTTTGGAATCAGTCCTTAATTTTTGATTCACCATCGGTCCTTACCTTCCGACCTTCCGACGCTCTCTTTTGAGATTGATCCTTACCTATCAATTCTCATTTTTGAATCAGTCCCTAATTTCTCATTCACCATTTTGAGGTCCGTCCTTACCTTCTGACGCTCTATATTGAGATTGATCATTAACTATCAATTCTCATTTTTGATCAATCCCTAATTTTTTATTCACCCTTTTGAGTTCGGTCCTTACCTTCCGACGCTGTCTTTTGAGATTGATCCTTACCCATCAATTCTCATTTTCGAATCAGTCCCTAATTTCTGATACACCCTTTTGAGGTCAGTCCTTTCCTTTCGACGCTTTATTTTTTAGAATGACCATTACATATCAATTCTCATTTTGAATCAAGCACTACCTTTTGATTGTTTAACCTCTGATTCACCTTTTTGAGGTCGGTCTCAACCTTCCAACTCTCTCTCTGGTGATTGAGCCTTAACTTTCAATCCTTATCCTGGGATTAGTCCCTAACTTCTGATTCCTCTTTTTCATGAGTGGTCCTTAACTTTCGACCCTCTTCTAAAATTAAGACTGGAATTTCAAATCCCACCCCCGGGGTCAGCGCTTACACACTGATTCCCATCTTTTATAAATTCCTGAAATCACATAACTCAAAATACACTCTCCAATCCTCAGCAAGAGCCCCTACTTCTTCACTTTGGTCAAATATTCACCTAGCATATTCCCCAGCGGAAACAAATAGCACACACAATCCTACACTCCTTCTATGTCACTTAACTTAGGAGTTTGTATTGGTTTTGTTGATCTTGCTGATCAATGTCAATACGCGCGGTGTGCTTGCCCAGCACACCACACATATTAGGGTGTCCATTTGTTGACCTCATTTTTGGTTGAGATCTAGTTTTTCTCTTTAGTAACCTAAGGCCTAGCCATAGGACATTTCTATTGACTATTCTTAGAAAAGTAGAAAAGGAACCCTCGCCATTAGAAATTCTAAGCCCTTCTTTACTCAACTTGAAGTTCTACATATTAGTCTTAACCTCTAGCATTTAGTAGATGGGGGTCACTACGGGGGAGCTCAAGAAGAGTTCCTATAGGACTGTTGGACCTTAGGGTTGGCCGTGGGTGTTGGTCTAGAGCTAAGGCACTCACCAGCAATCACCTCACTCATAAATGCAAACCTAAAATTTTCTTGACTATAGCCCCTTAAATCTCTTGGGATACTCATGTAGATGGTCCCTAAACCCACTGGCCCTAGACTAGGGTTTAGCTAAGACCAGTACATAGAGAACCCAAAATGGAGTTTACATTGGTCCATGGCTTATTTATGGTGGTTGGCACCCCAACTCTACCAAAATGCCCAACTTAGCCTTTTGCCCATGAACTCCCCCAAATTACCTAGATACCCTTAGGACCCTAAATTTGGCCAAAATTCTCAAATTTACCCAAACTACCCAAATTTATTCAAAAATCATTTTAAACCTTTTTAAAACACCCAAATTACCCAAAATCACCAAAAAATTGCCAAATTACCCAAATGTCTATCCTTAGCCCAAAATTCAAAAAATTCCAAAAAATTCCAAAATTTTCCAAAAAGTTCCAAATATTTCCAATTTCACTTTTCTCAACTATCACATGACCCAATTTGGCCAAAACCACTAAAATTGCCTTTAAATGCCCAATCTCCCTAAATCCACTTCAAATATCCATCAAATTGGTCCCCATTTCCCCCAATTCTAATCCTAAACTCAAATTAACCTTTCATATGACCAATCTAAACCAAATCCAAGCTCAATTGACCCATGCTTTGAGCCTAATTTTGATCTAAATCAAAAGCCCCAATTTAGGCCACATGACCTAATCTCACCCAATTAAACTCATAGCCCACTCAATTTGCCATAATTTATGTTAAAAACTCTTCATAACATTCCCATACATCAAATTGGACCTTCAATTGGCCTTGGTGAAGCCTCAATTTCATTTAATTTCAACCTAAGTCAAAAGCCCCAAAATTTTCCCTAAATTGGCCATGTCTCAAATTCCACCAAATTGAATGCCTTAGCCCTGAAATTAGCACCCATTTTATGTTGAAAAATTTTCATGGCATTCTTATTAACTATTCTCAACAATCAATTTGGACTTAGCCCAAGGCTAGCCCAATCTAGACCCAAGTCTAGCCCAACATGCCCAAAATGACCAAATCCCCAAAATCCTTCAAATTGACCCTCCAATTGAACTCAAAATCACTTCAACCCCCTTCAACAAAAATATTCCTTACAATCATCTACACCAAATGCACCATTAAATTAGGCTTGAAATCATGACTAGCCTAACCCAAACACAAACCTTAACCATATGAACTTAAGTGGACCCATGACCAAATTCAACCAAATTAAACTTTGCATGACCAAATTAACTCCACCACAGCCAATCCTAGGACCCTTAGGACTGAGCTAAGACCACCCAATGCAAGATAAATAAGCTATGGACCAAGGGTCCCCCAAATTAAGGGATTTATTGCCTTAATTTCCCAAACAAAAGATATCATTGCCAAAGCCTCCCACCAATTTAAGTTAAGTGATTTGATAGATTCCCCTGAGGTTCCTGAACTCCTAGCCACCTCCCCCTGCCATGGCCGGCCGACCTAGTTACCAGAGGAGTCAGAACCGAGGGCCACCCCATCTTAAACTTCACCAAATTCAAACCTAGAGGCCAGCTCACCCAATGTAAATTATATAGCCCCTTTGCCCTCCACCTAAGCATCACATTGCACCTGAACATTGGCCCTGGCAGCCAGCCTAAACCAATTTTTATAAAATCTTCCCTCTACGGCCATGGAGGTGTGCTGAAAATTTTCTCAGAGAGTCCCCTCCAAATTGCTCACAGAGCCTCTTTGAGACCTCCTCAGTGTAATCCAACCACTTTCCCCCACTGATTCCCACTATGGAAGCTCAATTTTGAGCTCAAACTTTTGTCAAAAACCAGGACAGAGCTCAATACACCTCCACAGTCCACCAAACTCAAATTAAACTTACCCACACCTTCACCACAGTGGAAGAAGAAGAAGCCCCATCAAATCCTCCTTCCACAGAGACCCTAACATAGCTCTAGACCAACACCTGAAATCGAGCTTGGTCGAATTCATACCTAGACCTTTCACCACAGCAAGATGCTTAATCCCTAGCCTCCTTAGACCTCCACGAATGTGTCGAGGACCTCTCATTGAAGCTTCCCTTCTCAGAGAAAAGGTAATTAACTCCCTCTCTTTCCGAGCCTATTTTGATTCTCCATTTGATCAGGCTTAATTTCATGGCATCTTACCCGTATAGATAGTTCCTCTAGTCTAGACGAGCATTTTAAAAAAAGTTTCATTCAATTTGGTTGAGAAATGAGGGAGATATCAAGCCTTGAAGGTGGACGGTTCTCGGGCTAAACCATTAGGGACGATGATGGAGAGTCGTCTGATCAGGCGTTTATCTCATCAACGGATGAGATCAAGCTGGACAGAGCTCGCCTAGTCACAGCTGAGGTGGATGGCAGCATCAAAGAGGAGTGCGCCGCGTGGAGCTTCGAAGCCGCCGTAGGTTGACATGGCGCCATGTGTTTAAGTAGATAAATAAGGAATTAAATAAATAAAAAAATATCCCTAAACTTTGAAAATCCATATCATGGTATAGAAAAATCACAAAAATAAAATAAAAATATCTCCTAGCTCAGTGAACAGAGGAGAACAATGTCGAAATAATTTGAAGTCCATTTGATGTATATTTTATTTGTGAATTGCATTTTTAATAAATCAATTAGTGTTAGGAGTCTTTTAACTCTCCATGCATATAAGCATTTCACCATGGCTTGCAATTTTGACATGTTGTAGCCTCTGATAAGGGGAACATTCTCTGATTTTTCCAAAGTTAGGGGAGACCTCTAGACAGAGATCCATATTTTCCAAGCTTATGTCTATTATTTGCATAAATTAATCATAATAATTAGCATGTTTCTTAGAAAAATCCAAAAAAATTTTTGGTAGGTCTAATGTGACCAGAGAACTATTTGAAAAATATTTCAGGAGTTAAGTCATTCAAAATGCCCCTAATCTTTACAAACCCTAAAATATAAAGATAATTAATTTGGGAAAATATAAACATCAAAATGACATGATTTATGATCTTCACTGTTGTTTAGGACTCAAAGAACTCCCCATAAAAATTTCAAAATATTTTGAACTCATTTGATAACTCAAATTGATTTTCTAATTTAAATGACATTTTTGACGCTAAAATAATTTTTAATAATCAAAATATAACTCAAAAAAATTATGAAAACTGGTTTTTGGAGTTCTCTATAATCAGAAGAATTTTCTAAAAATAAAACTAAAAATTTTCTAAAAATAAAATAGTGCTTAAAATAAAAACTTTATTTTTAGCCTATTTTTAAATATTTAAAATAATTAAGAAAATGATAAAAATCAGGGAAATAATAAAATTCATGGAAAGGTTCTAAATTTTTTTCTAAGCATTTAGAAACAATTAAAATATTTTTCTTGACTTTCTAAATGAAGACATTGAATTTTAAAGCTTAAAATAATTTTTTTAAAAGGCTAAAAAATGGATTTTTACCAAAATAATTCCAATAAATCAAAGAAAAACTAAAAAAATTTAAAATTTGCTTCTCTAGGTTCTCTGACCTGTGGGAGATTTTTCAAATACATTAAACCTAATTTTCAACTCCTAAAATATTTTATAATTAGTAAATACTCCATAATTTAAAATAATTCTAATAATCCAGGCAAAACTCAATAAATCATGAAATTTTGTCCAAATGGTTCTTTTATCTAAATTTACCTCCAGTAAAAATTTCGATGGATTAGGCTTTGCCTTGGTCAAGTTATAAAATTTTCTTTCAAAAATCTTATTTTTGCAAAAAATAATTATGTAAATTAAATTAAATTTTGAAAAATTACATTTTATCCTGTCTTAATTGACCCATGAGCAAGGTAAGATAAAAATTTCAAAGTCATTTGGAATTAAATTTGACAAATTATGAAGTGATAGAGCCTTAGGGGCAAAAGTGTAATTTTGGAAGTTTAGCCTTAATTGACATCTAGGCTTAATTAGAAAAGGGAAAAGGGTAACCTCTGATGTTAACTAACTTATTTGGATGATGGAAACCAAAAGGGGATTAATTGGTAGAAACCAGTCTCAATTTTGTTAATTAAAGGATAAATTTGTAATTTCTTTTAATTATTAATAAATGATCCTAGACTTAGGGGTATGACTTTGGAAGTTAATAACCCACTAATTTAATAACCCTATTTCAAGTTCAAATGATTTTCAAAACTTTTAAAAATGAATCATCATTGCTTAAAATTTTAATTTTTCTAAAAAATAACTAAGACATCCAAACAAAGACATCTACCAAAATCTTGAGGGCTTAGTAGTTACCTAAGCTAAATAATTTATGATTAAATAGGGATTAGAAAAAGTGGACATAGCTAAAATTAAACACCTTCGGAACACTACAATCCTAAATTAAAATTGGCTAAATGTCTTTAATAACACCAACTTGCCTCTTTAAGGGTTTTCACCCACATAATTTACAAATTAAATCACAAATGCTAATTACCCTACTCTTAGGGATAATTGAAACATCGATGTTCACTGAACATTAAAGGTATTTATAGGATGTAATATTAAGTAACATAATAAGTTTAAATTACCTCGAGACTTTTCACTAGGCGGGGAGAGGGAATCATGGACCTGCTTTTTGCTCCAAATTTATCGGATACCTTGGAGGTCTACTAAACTTAATATGTTTTTCATAACAAAAATCATCCTAAATCAAATTAATAGGGACCCACCAAGATCTGACCTAGGGTTAGGTAGGTCGCCAAAACTTTACTTTTCTGCTTCATATAAAATGCCTGACATGCATTTTGAGTTTCAGGTGGTGGAACGAGAAGACTCGCCAGGTACGCTTTTACAGTTTACAGTGTCATCTTCCTTGTACTTTCATACTATACTTTCGATGTTAACACAAACTTGCATATTAAACAACGATGCCACCCTGCATGAAAACTAAAACTGTCAGGATAGTCACAAAACCAAAACCTATACTAAAACTAAAATCAACCAAGATAAAATTCACCCCCACAACATTCAAAATATAAAATAACTCAAAATTTAATCACAAACATCACATAAAACTACAATTACAACTAAATTAAGACGTCTCTATCAGATGATTGGGAATCCCTCGGAGGAGGTAACCTACGGATGCTAATGAGGCTTCCCACGGTCTAAATGACTAAATGAAATTATGGAACTCATTAAGTTGAGTTTAGTAAATTCATTTGGACTAAGTGAATCCAATAGAAAATTGTGGTACCAGAATGAGGGAACCATAGGATCCTAACCGATGTCGCTCTAATCAACTTTAACATGCCCCATAATATTTAAAGAACTATAACCATAGGGTCATCTGATTTAACATCATAACTTGACACCCTTGAAAACTTAAACTCGTTACGGCAAGGAGCATGGAGCTAGCACTATGGGCAGCGTGATCATCCTCAACAGCAAATCATGTTTTCCCCAGCTAAATCATTTCCTTCCTTAGAATTAAACAACAAATCCATGGGACTTCGAGGTAGTTTTCTTATGCAATATAAATCCTCACCTCATCTTTAGGCATTTGTATAGCTCTGCTGTACAACCTAAGCCCTAACTCGTCTTAGGATTTCGAGGTTGTCGTTTGTTACAACCTAAATCCTCACATCTTTCAGGCTATTTGTGTGATCATTTCACACAAATGTAAGCCCTAACAAATAAAATCTGCAGGATGAAACACCTAAATATTTCTCCTCAAAGCTAAAGCCAAACATTAGGATAAACTGGGAAGTCATCGAGGTTCTCCTCTAGATCTATGGCGTCCCCTAGTTCTTCCTTCTTTGGACTCTAAAACAAAATGTTCCATATTTGAGCCAATATAATTTCACATCTCTTTGTCCGATATCATTGAAAAATCCCATCCTTTTGAAATTCTTGAAGATAATATTTCCTGATTTTTATCGAGAATTTTCTTAAGTGACTTTGGTCATTTATGATGTAATTAACTATGAGGGCTTGCCCTTATAGGAAGCTTTTCCGAACCCAGCTTAATATAAACCCTTTTTAATTCTTCATATTAAATAGGGGAAATTTTTGGCAAATAAAACAGTTTCACGGACCAAACAAACTTCATATATTTCTCAGTTTATTCGATCAAGCCTCATCCTCAAGTCTTGTGTTTATCCTTCGGGATAGATACAGGGTTTGAGGTACAACGCTCTTTCATTTAAACTATGAAATATATGGGGTCAGTTATGGGGTCTATTTTTCTAAACATTAAAATGTCCTTCCGAAGCGGGTGATGGGATTTTGATTTCGGTGACGGACAGCTTCTTACGGGCAACTCCCCAAACCAAAAATAGTGACGGTAAGATCTTAAGGTTTTAGTGTGAATGGATTACGAGTTAGGTCATTTGGGGATGATTAATAGATGTCATCCGATTGAGAATTTATTCCTTGGATGGTTGTGATGGAGCCAGACGAGGAGATGATACCGAAACCGTGGGATGTGTGGCGCAGAGGTGGCTGGTGGCGTCAAATAATGGAGTTCCTTGTAGAAAGCTCGAAGAGGACGAGAATGAGGTGGCGCTTTGTGGATAAGTAGAAAAATATTGATTTTCTAAATTAATTTAAATGTCAGAACTTTGATAATTCATATCTTTTCATAGGAAAATCGCAAAAATAAATTAAAAATACTCTCTTACTTAGTGAACAAAGGAGAATAATGTGGATCAAAAATAAAAAAATTAATTAAAAATACTCTCTTACTCAGTTAACTCTTTAATTTTTAATTAATTAAATATTCCTTAAGGTATTTCAATTCATTAGGGCTAAGCATTGCTCACCACAGCTTGAAATTTTTAGGGTTTGTTCCTCATGCCAGAGGCTATGTTCTCTAATTTTTTCAAGGTTGGGAACATCTCTGTGCTTCTAGAGAACATCTCTGTGCTTCTAACCATAATTTTGAAGCTAAGATTGCTCTTTTTGTTTAATTTAATTATATAAATTAAAATACTACTTGGAAAATTATGGGATAAATTTTAGTAGGTTTCATGAGGTCAGAGAAGCTTAGAAAAAAATATCATGATCGCTTGAATAATTTTGTACATTATTGTACTTAATTAAGTTTGTTTATCTTGTACTCATTTATATAAATTAAATACTAATAAATAATTAAAAAAATCAATTCCAAATTGTGCATAAAAATTATGTTAATCCACTGTAAAAATTTGAAAATTATTTGATTAAGTTAAGCACTAAAGTTGATTTTTTTAAAGAAACATTGCATTTTTGCACAAAAATAATTAAATTAAATTAAATACACGTAGGAAAATTATGAAAAGTTGTTTTCTTTATTTCTTCTGATCAAGAGCACTTAGGAGAAATAAAGTTACTTTTGATAAAATACTTGATTTTTAACCTATGTTTTAAATTAAAAATAATTAAAAATTTCAAAAATACTAAAATATTTCAAAATATTCCTAATGGTTCCGTGATCACTTAGGAGCCATTAAAATATTTTTTTTCTAATTTTTCTGAGTCAAAATTAACTTTGTAAAGGCCTAAAAGTGTACTTTCTTATTTTTCTCATTAAAATAATTATAATAAATAAATTAAAAATGATAAAAATATTAAATTTGTTTCTCTGAGTTCTCTGGACTCAGAGAGGTTTAATAAAAATATAAAAAAATAATCTTTGTAAATAAAACATATTTCCCATTCAAATTAAATAATTAAATTAATAAATCATTATAAAATTAAATTAAAGATTTAATTCAAATAAATCATGAAATTTTACTTAAGTGTTTCTCTAATTTAAGAAAACCTCTAATAATTTTTTCCATAAACCAAAAACTTTATTTTGATTGATTAAATAAATTAATTTTGAAAATCTTATTTTCTAAGTTAAAATAATTATTTAAATTAAACTAAATTTTGAAGACCACATTTCTCTCCTCTGATACTTTAATTACTCTATGGATATGGAACTCTAAAAATTTTAAGGTCATTTAAATTATGCTTAATGAGTTATGAGGTGGAGAGCCCCAAGAGCAAAGTGATAATTTTAGATTTTGGTGTCTTAATCAAAATTTAGGATTAAACAAAGGGAAAAATGGGTAATTTTGATCTTAATAAATAGGTAATTTTGATCTTAATAAAGGTAATTTTGATCTTAATAAATATATTTGGATGATTGAAACATGATTGGTTAAAAGGTAGAAACCAATCTTCCATCTTTTCATGATGAGAATAAAATTATAATTTTATAAATTGTCATGGCTTGGAAGTTAATAAAAATCAAATGATTATGAAATGATGGTCTTAAGTTACGAGGATGAAAGTCACTTATTTTTATTTTAAGACCATAATTTGGATGATATGATCTTTAAAAAAGGATATATTTCACTTAAATTTAAAATCTTAATGATGGTCTCCTTATCCCTCAGAGATTGTTAAGGGCTTGGTAGTGATCTAGGCTTGATATTTGAATTCATTTGATGGAATCTAGAAGGATAACATGATTGATGATAAACACCTCTAAGCACTACAAGCCCCGCTTTAGTAGTGGGTATAAAATCTTTAATGATCTAAGCTTGCTTTAGGGGCACTCACTCACATAAATCTTAAGTGAAATACCAACTGATTACTTGAGTTCCCCGTCCTCAAGCTGGTTAAAACGTCAAGATTCATCGAGTAACGGGGTAATTTTAATTTGACCTAGGATGATTAATGGAACAATATGATAAGTTCAAAATAGACTCGAATGCTTCAAGAGATCTTAAAGCAGTCTAGGGCCACTCCCTGAACACTTTGGAAGCTCTTGGATATTTTGAATGACAAATTCAACTTGCTATATTTTGCTTTAAAATCATCCATTAAGAACTTTCGGGATTCAATAAGTCATAGATTGGGGTTTGTTAGATACACCTTCAATTATTCTTACTTTTTTTAATATTTTTGCATCATTATAACTGCTTGTTTGTGTACTTTACTTTCTTGCGAAATCAAAACAACCATTTTCAAAATTAATTAATATTTTCAAAAAACTAAAACAAATTGTTTCAAAGGTAACCATAAATCCTTTGAAATTTCATTAAACATAAAACATCCTTTTAAATTTATGGGAGTCCCTGAGATGAGGTAACCCATGGTTGCTAATGAGATCTCCTCAGTTTAAATAAGTTTCATAACTTTTTTAAGCTAATTAATTTCAAAAGAAAATAGTGATACCAGAATGAGGGAACTGTGGGATCCTAACTGGTGTCGCTATAATCAACTTTAACATCCCCCTTGATATTTAAATAACCATAACCTTAGGAAACAACTGATTTGGCATCAAGGCTTGACTCATTAGAAAACTTAAACTCGCCACGACGATGAGCTTGAAGTTAGCATTGTGGGCAACACGACCATATTCAATAGTAAAACATGTCTACATCAGCTAAACTATTCCTTAGAATTAAACAAACGAGCCATAGGATTTTGAGGTTGTCTGCCTAGTGTGACATAAGTCCTCAAATTTTCTTTAGGCGTTTGCTTTAGGACTTTGTTTAGCCCTACTATACAATTTAAGCCCTAACTCGTTTTAGGATTCCGAGGTTGTCATTCCTCATGACCTAAATCCTCATATCTTCTAGGCTATTATGTGATCGTTCTTCACACAAATGTAAATTGAATGTAAGCCTTAATCAATAAAATTTGCAGGATGACACAAATAGTTTCGTCCTAAAAATTGAAGCTAAACCATAGGATAGCTTAGGAAGTCACTGAAGTTCTCATCATGATCTGTGACATCCCCTAGTTCTCCTTTATATGGATTCCATAATAAATGTTCCAAATTTAAGTAATTCCCAATTCACTCTTTTGTCCGATCTCTTTAAGAAGTCCTATCCTTTAAAATCCTTGAAGAAAATATCCCGTAATTTTTATCGAGAGTTTTCTTAGGTGACTTTGGTTATCTAAGATTTAATTAACTATAGGGGTTTGCCCTTATTGGAAAACATTCAAGAATCCAATTTAATATAAACCCTATTTAATTTTTTGTATTAAATACAGGAACTTATTGTTCAACATAAAAAATAATTTTTCAGACTTAAATGGATGTCCTGAATTCTTTAATTTATTTAATCTAGCCTTACTAATAAGTAGTGTATCTACCCTTAAGGATATATGAGATCAGTCCGGTTTTGTATTTTCAAAAATATAAAATTCTACTTTTTTTAAATTTATATATGTAAATTAAATTAAAACAGGTGTCGGTATATCCATTCCGGCAACCTATAATTTTCAATTTGGCAGCCGACAACTTCTGGCTACTCCGTTGAGGATGAGTTTCTCTTTCCATTTAAATCAGAGAATTTTATCTTCATACATCGGTAATGTGCTCATGTCCCTCATGATCCAAATTCCCTTCTTCCGTTGACATGCTTCACCCATTTCATTCTCAGGTAAGTACGATTAACTCTTTTGGACCTCAAGAGCGTCTGTTCAATCACCTTTGAATAGAGAGGTTCAGGAATTCATTTGGACTTTTATCTTTGTGTGGGGTAAGACACCCAATAGGTGTATTGGTGGATTAGTTCTGCCTGGGCATTTGGTGTTGTAAAGTCGGTTCCACATTGGGTCCTAAACTTTACTTTCCTCTTTGAGTTTGGTTTGCTACTTTATAAATTAAATCGAATTTTTTCGTACTACGCTTTCTCTTTAACTTTTCTTAATTAATTAAATCCTTCTACTTTCAAACTATTTTTTACTAAATATTAAAATCTTCAAAAACTAAAAAATTGAATAAAGATTGCCCAGTCTACAAATTTTATCCCAAATGATGAGGAGATGTGATCTACCTTAACATCCATTGATAGTGCAAAAGTGGCTGGCCCTGATGGTTTTACAGCAAATTTCTATAAAAAGGCTTGGAATATTGACAAGCAAGATGTAATTGTTGCAGTTCAGAGCTTTTTCATGAAGGAAAATCTACCTAATTATTCAAATCTTCTGCTATTACTTTGATTCCTAAAGGCAAGTCTAAACATAAGTGGGACCACTTCAGGCCAATTAGCCCACTAATGTTATGTCTAAGCTAATTAGAAAGGTGTTAGATAACAAACTTAAGCATCATCTCCCCCACCTCATCGGTGAGAATCAAACGACTTTTATCATAGGTCAGATCGTTGTGGAAAATAATTTCTTGGCTCAGGAACTGGTTCTGGATTCTGATAGACAGTGCAGGGGTGGCAATGTTATTCTTAAACTAGATATCAAAAAAGCTTATGACATTATACATTAGGGCTTCATTGAGGAGGTGTTCAAGACTTGAGGGTTTTCTCCTCAATTCATATCTCTTATCAATAAATTGCTTTCCAATAACTATCACTCAATTTTAAATAATGGGCTTCCTCATGGTTATTTTAGTGTTTATAGAGGTATTAAACATGGACCTTTTGTCCCCCACTATATTTATTCTTGATTTTGATTGCATGTCTAGAATGCTCAATCATCTTTCATCCAACTTTCCTCATATTCTGTATAATCACAAGTCTGATATTATTTTCAATCATTTAGCTTTTGTCGATGATGCTATCTTATTTACTAAAGCCACCAAACCTATTGTCAAACTGATTCATCAATGCTTAATAAACTTCCAATCCTATTATGGAATGACTTTTAATATACAAAAATGCACTTTGGTTTTCAGTAAAAGATTAAAGGTTGATTTAAAACACTGGATCATTGAGCTTTTAGGTTTCAGGACTGGGAACCATCCTCTGAAATACTTAGGGGTTTACCTGCTGAAAAGAAGAACTAGACAAATCCAATTTGATGAAATTGTTCCTAAGATCCAGGATAAACTAAATTTTTGGATTAACTCTTTTTTATTTAATGGGGGGAGAGTTACACTTTTAAGAAGTGCGTTGGCTACCCTATTCTTTTATATATCACAGATGTCTATTATGAAAAAGTCTATTCAGCTCACTCTTGAAAGAACTTTCAATAGGTTTTTATGGTTAGGTTAGAGGAAGTAGGTTCACTGGGTCAGATGGCAAAAGGTTTGCAAACCACTCAAAGCTGGAGGGTTGGGGCTCAAAAGCTTTCAGCATATCATAAAAATTAATTTCTGTGAACTATTGATTCTGTTTAGATCACAGTCTTCTCTGTAGGCTAAATTCATGAAGGGTAAATACTGCAAGGACCATCTTCCCACTCTCATATCTGGTAAATTAGGGGATTCTAAAACTTTGTTTAATATGCTTAAGGTTAGAACTATGGCTGAAAATCTATTCATTTGGGAGTTGGGAGAGGGTAAGAATAATTTCTGGCTAGATAATTGGACGCTTTATGGCATGCTGACAAAGTGCTCCAATTCCCACATTAGACTGTCTCCTCAGGTTGTTGATTTCTGGTCTTGTGAGAGCTGGAACCTTCTGGCCCTTCATAACTTCTTGGATACTTCCCAACTCAACAAGATTCTGAAGATCCTAATTAATCCCTCTAAGAAAGATAGAATTTTTGTCATGAAGAACCATTCTCAAACATTATCTGCTTTCATCTCCAATACTTGTAATAAAATGCAGGATGTCAGCTGGGGATCCCTTATCTGGAGCAAATTTTTGTCTCCATCAATGTCTTTTTTTTGCTAGAATGTTTACTATCTATCCTTATTGCAAGGTGGGGTTTCTTTGGGCAACTCCAAGTTGAATCTTATTCTCCGTCTCTAATTAATATACTCAATAGTCAGCTGAAATATGCATTGGTATTTATTGTACTGGGTTAATCAAATTCATTGCTTGGTTTCAGTTTTCAGCATAGTTTACTCTTATGCCCTCAAGGAAGGTAATAAACCAGCTAATTGGCTGATCAGGGTTGGTCTACACTCTGAATAGATCCTTATCAGGAAAGATGTGTCTCCCCCTTTAGCTTTTCTTTTGAAGGGAGACCTTTCGGCTCTCCCTTTGCTTAGGATTTTATCTTGTAAGCTTGGTTTTTTTTGGTGAGGGCTTCCCCTCATTTTATATTTCCCCTTTTTTGTTTTTTATATGAAATGGAGCCGAATAATGCTCAATGCTCTCTTTCTCCTCTTACTTTTAGAGATGCCTCCTATTTCTCATTCTTTTGCTGATGCTATTTTGGATGGGGGTGGCTCTTCGGCCACTCTTACCCCTGGAATGTTTCCGTAAGGATTTCACGATACTCTCATAGTTGGAGGGCATTATACTTTCATTAGAAAATTAGGAAAGGAGAATGGGAAACTTGCTTTGTTTGAAACAGAGGATGAAACTTCAACTCTTGCATCTTCTTGCCGTCTAGCTCCCGTTGGTAAATTTACTTATGACATTCCTAAATTTGAGTTAATCAGGAGAGAATTTAAAATGTTAAAATTAAAGGGCTGGTGGAAGGTTGGTATCATAGATTGTAGACATCTTTTTATACAACTTGCTAATAATGAGGATTACCCACGTCACTTTGCGAAAAGATTCATACGAATAGAAAACAGTGTGATGAAGTTTCGAAAATAGTCTGTTAATTTTGACCCTAAAACTGAATTGCCTATAATACCGGTTTTGATTCTTTTTCCAGGGCTTAAACTACATCTTTTTAATCATGAGATCCTCTTTCCACTTGCGGCTACTTACGGTAAGCCTTTGAAAATGGATAGGGCTCTTATATGTTATCGAGATAATTTGAAGCTCGCATTCTTGTTGAACGAGACATAACACAAACATTTTGCAATGAAATTTGGATAGGATCACAACACCAAGGGTACTGGCAACTTGTTGAAATTGAAAGGCACTCACCTTACTGTACTCACTGTTCTATGTTCGGTCATCAAACAACATCTTGCTTTAAATTGAATCCTCAACTCAAAAACTCCCATAATGCTCCACATACTACCTCACCCAAAAACAATAAACCTATTCAGCATCAAGATATCCCACCTACTGTTGATAATGTGGTTGATTTAGTTGTGAATCCTCCTTTGCGCACTACCACTTCTAACATGTACACTTTAGACAATGAGGCATTACACACATGCACAGATGTTATCCCTCAACAACTGAATACTTATGATGATACTGATTTTGCTGAAGATTGTAATGAGCTAAATGTTAATGTGGACACTGTGGAATCTGTGGAAACAACCTTACTAGTAGCTCCTAATATTCCTAATAGCATTCCACATATTCAACGAGATTTTATTCCCTTTAGCTCTGCTTACACCACTATAGTTGGGGCTCCTCCTGTTACTGTTGATACTAGTACTTCTTTATCTAATGCGGCCAAAACTTTAAAAAATGAGTGGTGGGTTCAAAAACATTTAAGAAAAAAGGATAAACAAAGCAATGAGTTATCTAGTTTTAATGCTAGCAACATTATTCAGGAAGGCATTTATCATTCTGATGGAGAACAAATAGTCAACCCTATTAGATCTTCTAGAAGGGCTAGCTCACATCATAATGTTTGAAATTATGGTTTGGAATATTAGGGGAGTGCTGGACCCTAACTCCCTTAATAGGCTCAAACATCTTTGTAGGGTCCATAAATTTCTAATTTTTGCTATCTTTGAATCTATGGTTCATGTCAATAAAAGCAGAATTTTGAACAAATTCAATGGATACCGTTCTTACTACGACATCAATAACGAAATTTGGATTTTTTGGAAGTCCATAGTCACTCTTCATTATTGAAGATGAGGAACAATATGTTTTAACTCAGATCAGTTTTTAAGTTTTCCAAGGGTGGGGCACTTTTTGTATATGCTAGTTCTCAATTGCATGATAAATTTTTGCTCTGGCAAAAACTTTAGCTTATGGGAGGCCTCATTAATGAGAATTGGTTTGTTTGTGGTGACATTAACATAATTATGTATGGAGAGAAAAGGAGGTGGTAGAGTTAATCCTGCTCTTATTAATATTTTCTCTAATTCTATTGCAGGCCTTTTTGACTTGGTTTACATTGGCTCTCCTTATACATGGAGGAGAGGTTTTCTTTATCAAAGATTGGATCAGTATTTAACTAATTCTGCATTTTTAAGCCACTTTTCTATTGTGCGGTGTTGACCTCACTTTCGGTTGAGGTTCTGTTTTTCCTCTTTAGTAGCCTAAGGTCTAGCCATAGGACTTTCCTATTGACTATCCTTAGAAAACTAGACAAGGAACCCTCACCATTAGAAATTTCAAACTCTTCTCTACTCAACTTGAAAGTTCCACATATTGGTCATAACCTCTAGCACTTAGTAGGTGGGTTCACTATGGGGGAAGCTCAAGATGAGTCACCCTTAGGACTGTTGGACCTTAGGGTTGACCCTGGGTGTTGGTCTAGGGCAAAGGCACTTGTTTGCACTCACAATCACTCATTACCCTAAACTCAGAACTTCTAGGCTTTGATCCCTTAATACTTTTGGGAGACTCCTGTAGGTGGTTCCCTAAACCCATTAGCCCTATGCTAGGGTTTAGCTAAAACCACTACATAGAGGACCCAAAATGGGGTTTCTATTGGTCCATAGTTTATTAATGGTGGTTGGTACTCCAACTCTACTAAGATACCCAACCTAGCCTTTTGCCTCTAAAATTCCCCAAACTACCCAAATACCCTTGGGACGCCAAATTTGGCCAAAATCTCTAAATCCAGCCAAAATACCCAAACTTGTTTAAAAATCATTTCAGACACCTTGAAAACACCCAAATTACCCAAAATCCCTAAATTGACCAAATTACCAAAATCCACCTTGAAAACACCCAAATTACCCAAAATCCCTAAATTGACCAAATTACCAAAATACCCCTCTTGGGCCCAAAATTCCAAAAAATCCAAAAAATCTAAAAAATTCCTAAAACCTCCCAGATATTCCCAATTTTATTTTCCTCGACTATCACATGACCCAATTTGGCCAATTTGATCATCTTTGATCAAAACCCCCAAATTGCCTTTAAAGGCCGAAATTTCCCCATATTCAACTTAAATATCCATCAATTTGATCTCAATTGACCCCAGTTTCAATCCTACACTCAAATTCACTTTTGATATGGTCAAACTAGACCAAATCCAAGCTTAATTGGCCCATGATTTGAGCCCAATTTTGGTATAGGTCAAACCCCCAATTTTGGTCACATGACCTAATCTCACCAAATTGAACCCATAGCCTAGTCAATTGGCCCCAAGTAATGTTGAAAAATATTTATAACATTCCTAAACATCAAAATCAACCATCAATTGGCCTTGGTGAACCCTCAAATCCATTTGATTTTGGTCTAAATCCAAAATTCCCAAATTTAGCCCCAAATTGGCTAAGTCCCCAAATTTCACCCAATTGATTGCCTTAACCCACAAATTGGCATCCAATTCATGTTGAAAACCCTTCATGGGGTCCCTATTGACCATTTACAATAATCAATTTGGAATTAGACCAAGGCTAGCCCAAGCTAGATCCAAGCCTAGCCTAACATAACCAAATTGATTAAAATTCAAAATTCTCTCAAATTGACCCTTCAATTGAAATCAAAATCACTTCAACCCTTCACCAAAAATCTTCATGACAATCATCTACACAATGTTGATCAATCGGTTGGGTCATTTGACATGGATAACCTAGCTCAAACCCAAACTTTGATTATTTGAACCCACATTGAACCCATGCACGAAATGTGACCCAACCACCCTAAAGCAACCAAATTAACTCCACCTCAGCCATTAGTTGACCCCTAAGACTGATCAAAAACCCATCTAACCACATAAACTAAGCCATAAACCAAAGGTCCCCCAAATTAAGGGATCTTATTCCAAAAAATACACATGCTTAAGATATCCTTGCCAAATTAAAACGCATAAACACATTTCAAAACACATTTGCATTAAATTATTGTGATAGATTCCTCTGGATGCCTTGAGCACCTAGCCACCTCCTCCTGGCTGGTGGGCCAGCCTAGTGGCCAAAAAATGGCCAAACCAAGGGTCATCCTTGCTTTGAACCCAAAATTTCTACCCATTCAATGTGCTAGAGGCCAGCTCAGCCAAATT